>NW_026705843.1:300000-397869 GCF_029867415.1 Vicia villosa | reverse complement strand
ATCAAAAGAAGTGAATATAAGATTGTGGATCAGCTTATGCAGACTCCTTCAAAAATCTCAATACTTTCATTGCTGTTGAATTCAGAAGCCCACAGGGAAGCCTGATGAGAGTCTTAGATCAAGCTTTTGTAGACCATGATGTGACTGTTGATCACTTTGATGGGATAATAGCCAACATAACAGCTTGCAACAATTTAAGCTTCTGTGATGAAGAACTCCCCGAGGAGGGTAGAAATCACAATCTTGCTTTGCACATTTCTATGAACTGTCAGTCAGACTCTTTGTCCAATGTGTTAGTAGACACCGGTGTCGCACCCTAAATTTTGACCTAAGCTTTTTATCTGATTCATTCACATTAGCATCAATCAATTCATATGCATCTAGAATAAGTTTCGACTTCACACGTTGATTTCAAATTAGTATAAAATTCGTCATTAACTAGTCATCTTTTCAACTATCGATCATTTTAACTTTTGCATCAAAATCATTTTAAATCATGTTTCACTTATTTTAATTAAAATTTTGCATATAAAATTCATTTTTACCTTTTAATAAATTTACAGACATTTTCTTTTTTTTTTTTGGAATTCTATTTAAAATTGGTTTAATAATTAAATTATTATTTAATTGTTATCAATTTAAATTAGAATTAAAATAAAAAACTACAATGATCATATAATTCATGCATCAAAAATAATCTTTTACATCATTTTTTTATTATTATTATTATACAAAACGAAGTCTGTTACATAGAAGAAAAAAAAAAACAAAAATTGATTAACATCCTTGCCCCCTCCTTCAACGTGCTGCATCACCCTCAACTTCATACAAGCCTTGCACAAAAAAAAACGAAACCATGCTGTCAACTATGTTGTCCACTGCTCCACTAGCCTGCACCTGCAAACCAGAAAAAGACAAAATGAATACAGTGCAACGACTCTCTTCCACCTCCACTATCCCACTATTATCCTACGTACTGTCCAAAAATTGCACGAAAGTAACCATACAAACCTGCACCAAGAAAGCAACAAAACAGATCACCAAAAGAGTTCAAAATACACAAATTTCCCCCCAAAACCCTAATTTCCCCTCTATATAAACAACCATTCGTTCACACAGAAAAGGGGGAAGAGCAGCCACCAAAACCTAATAGAGAAAAAGCTCTGCAAAGTTCTCACTGAAGCCACAAATTTCATACAACCTCACTCTTCCCTCAACTCACCAAAACCGAATCACCCTTTCAGATCCCACGCCCCAAAACACCTCTCATATTGACCTATCCTAACTTTAAACACCACAACCTCACTACAACCTCAACCTTCAGCCTCTCATACATTCAAACCCCAAAAGCTATCCAAATCACCGAAACCACAACAGAAACTCACACCTAACACAAACCGCAGCCTCACAAAACCGAATCACCCATCACAGCAAACCCACACACAGAAAACAACACAACAACCTTACTCCATAACCTTAAACCTTCATATCATACACAAAACCGCAAACTCACAGAGACACAACTCAATCACATTCAAATCCAACGCAACAACAATGAACCCCATACTCAGCATACAATCATCAACAGTAAACACTTGCAACAACACAGAAGCAGAAAAGACGAATCAGCAACAGAAGAAGACGAAATAGCAGAAGAAAGAAAATCAATCACAGAAGAAGAAGAAATACCTGAGTTAGTTTCATTGTTTCTCTTCATGTTATCTTGTTTACATTCACATTGAGTCATCATCTTGTTCTTGTAATCATCTCTGAATCTTAATGAAGATGGGGTTAGGGTTTCACTTGGGAATAAGGGTATAATTGCTTGTTTTTGTTTATGTTCGTGTTTCAATCGGAAACGAGTGAGAAACGCATCGAGGAAAGAGCGAGAAACAGAGAGTATTGTTGTTGCTGTGAATCGAAAACGAGAAACACCGAGAGAATCACGAGAGAGACGAAAGCTTTGTTGTTGATTGTTATGGTGAGGAGCGCGTTTGTAAAAGCAGAATCGAGAGAGAAGAGGAGAGGCAGTTTGTTTCTTTTAGGTTTAGCATGTGTTGTGTCGGTTCGCACCGGACCGAGTTGGATACATAAGGCCCATTTGGGCATTTCTTTTTTAAATTAAAGAAAACCATTTAACTCAAAAAAAAAATGACTTTAAAGACCAGCATCTGATTTAATTTCAACGCCCCCTCCACAAATTCACACCCCCATTTCATAGTTTCACCATTATTATCTTATTCTAATTTTAATTTTAGTTTTAGCTTTTAAACATAAAAATATGTTTTACTTAGAATAAATTCAATACCTCAAAATAACAATTTTCATTTAATAAAACTTCTCGATCCAATGTCGAGTTCACTTCAAACATTTTTCAATAAATTTTGGTCAACACCAAAGATCATTTTCAAACTTCTTTTATCATAATCAAAAAAACTTCAAAAAATGTTCTAATAATCGAATTGAATTTTGTCAATAATGGTTGAAAAGAGGGGGTTGTACGTACTTGTACAAGTTGCTCTAAAGCATTTAGACGATGGCCGTTAAGCTTTTGTTTGAATGCTTGTATTCCATTAAAAAACTTCATTACGCTCGATTTAACAAATGCTCTTTCAAGTATTCTAGACGATGGCCGTTAAGCCATTGTTTACGTACTTGAATTCCACTTTTTCATAAAACACCCATTTCAAACTCATTTTTCCTTGCCCAAGTGCAAATCTCGCCCAAGTGCGAACCACATTCAAAATTTGTCTTCCCGCCCAAGTGCGATTAGACCCATAAAATCTACCAACAAATTCGTAGTTCTTCCGAACTACATTCGCTCTGATTCTTCCATTGAAGATATGTAGGCACAAGACTCAAATGTCATGGCGAGCACACTAAATAAAAAAAATAAAAATTTCGTAGCCACGAACTACGAACGCTCTGACTTTCCCATTGCACGAGGGAATACGTAGGCACAAGACTCAAATGTCTTGCCGAGCACAATAATAAAAAAACAAATCCCGTTTCTTTCTTTTCCATATAATAATTAGAACGCAAGTAGATAATAAGCTAACAATCAATCACAAGAATAACTAAATGGGTCCCATCGAGTACGATGGAGGTAAGGGGTGCTAATACCTTCCCCTTGCCTAACCGACTCCCGAACCCAAATTTGGTTGCGAAGACCATCTTTGTCCATTTCATTTCATTCGTGGGTTTTATCAATATTTTCCTTTCCCATTGGAATAAATAAAATTTGGTGGCGACTCTGTTTTGTTACAATTTCGTGGCGATGATTTTTTGACCCGCGACAGCTGGCGACTCTGCTGGGGATTACCTAAGAGAGTCAACCCTAATTTAGTTTTATTGTGATATTTGCTAGCTTTATTTACTTGTTTCTTTATTGTCTTTATTATATCATGTTTGATTTATCATCATTATGGTTGGAATCTTTCTATTATTGGCACTTTATGGACAAAGCTCTGCGCCCGAGCTCAAGAAACACATAAGATAAGATGGTGGTTTAGTATTAAACTTGCTTGACGTAGTGTCAAGTGGGAGGTACTAATACCCCGCCTAGAGTAGGTCCTTTGAGAAGATGTCTTTGGTTGAGTAAGTTATTTACTCGAGCGATGATGTTTTCAATTTGGATCGTTAACTCTAGGGACCTTTAGAAAAACCCTGGAACCATGACTTTTAGGAAATGGTGGTTTCGCACCCAACTTGCGTAACGTAACTATTACTGTGGGCATGTGCGAAAACCACACTCAGAATAGACTTCATTTGAAAACACAGTTGGGTGGTAAGTTATTTACTAGATGACTGAGTTTTCAAAAGAAGTTTGTAACTCTGAGAACCGCGTCTAGAACCTTGTCAAAAAAAAAACCTTAGAACTATCCTGTGGTGAGCCACTGTGTGCCAAATAATTTGAATCTTTATGTATCCAACTGATTGAAAATCCATTACTTGTGAATCATACATGATATAACATGGCATTCACTTTTGCATTAAAAACAAACAAAAAATCATCATGCATCTGCATTCATTTGCATCTCAATCCAGTACTCATACATCTATTCCTCCGACAGTTTAACAAGGCAAGCTGATTCCCCGACATCCTTATCAGACGCGTAGTGTCTCTCGAAAAAGAATGGCTGACCAAGAGCAACACAACATGGAAGTTAGGATGGAAATCGACGAGTTGAAGGGAAGCATCACCAAGCTCACTGAGATGATGCAAGTGCTAATAGCTAGGGATGCTGAACCCCGAAGAACTGTCATAGCTGAAGTCTCCGAAGCTGTTGAGGATCCCATTCCCGTTGAGAGGGCCACCTTCTACCTGGCCAGAATTTGGTTTACCACCTGGTTATACTCCCCATTCGCGAATACTTTGGGAGTAGGACTTTCTGCGCAACAAATTGCACCAATACCGGTCGCCGTTGAACAGTCACCGATTGTTCACACTACTGTTCAACCTACTTTCAACAATCCTCCTTTTGTCTATCATGTTGATGATTCCGAACGTGGTGATCAAGAACACAACCACGAGGTGGAGGAAGTGAAAGAAAAGTACAAAGTACAATGTCCTCGAGAAAAGGTTGAAAGCTGTTGAAGGAAATGACATTTTTGGATTTGACACCATGAACCTCTGTTTAGTTTCTGACTTGATTGTGCCTGCAAAGTTCAAAGTCCCTGAGTTCGAGAAATATAAGGGGCACACTTGTCCTAAAGATCATCTGACTATGTACTTTCGCAAGATGGCCGCCTATGCCAACAATGACAAATTGCTCGTCCACATCTTTCAAGATAGCTTAGCTGGAGCTTCTCTGAAATGGTACATGAGTTTGAAGAGGGATCATATCCAAACATGGAGAGATTTGGGTGAAGCTTTCCTGAAACAATACAAGTACAACATGGACTTAGCCCCTGATCGCAGACAACTTCAGACTATGACCATGAGAGATAGGGAAACTTTCAAAGTGTATGCCCAACGCTGGAGAGAGCTAGCTGCTCAAGTCGAACCTCCTCATGCTGAAAAAGAGCTTACTAGTATGTTTATGGATACCTTGCAGCCAGTTTTCTATGAGAAAATGATTGGAAGTGTCTCTTCTAGCTTTGCTGACCTGGTCACTATTGGAGAAAGGGTCGAAGAAGGCTTGAAAAATGGCAAGATTGTCAATGCTGCTGAATCTTCCAATAACAACCAAACAAAGAGATTCCCTGGAAACTTCCATAGAAAGAAAGAAGGTGAAACTAATGCTGTTATGACTAGTGGTGAAGGACCTCAAAATCCACAACCTTATCAAGTTCCAACTTATCCACAAGCACCATTCATGCCTTACTATCAGTATCCACATGTTGCAGCTGCTCAACATCAACAACCATACATCCCAATGCCATCGCATCAACAACCATGGAACGCTTCTCATCAGAATGCTTCACAAAGTGCTCCTCAGAATGCTCAACAAAATCATAATAAGCAGCAGAATCAGAATAGGCCTCAGAAAGATCCACCAAAGGAGCCTCGCCGCATCGACCCAATTCCAATGACTTACACTGAATTGTGGCCTGCGCTAATTCATCAGTCATTGATAGCTCCTAGGCCAACCAAAGCTCCAACGCCACCATTCTCCAAAGGATATAATCCTAATGCTAAGTGTGCTTTTCATAGCGGAGTAGTTGGTCATTCCATTGAAGACTGCTGGGTTCTGAAGGAGAAGGTTCAAGACCTGATCGAGAGCAAGATGCTCACCTTCCGAGATATTAATCCGAATGTGGTCACTAATCCCCTACCCCATTGAGTGTCAAATCAAAAGGGATGTTCCTAAAGCCAGATATCAGACGGGAAAGCTCATCCTTGCTGCTGATAGTTACTAGGCCTTTGTCTTTTTCATTTCTTAATTTTCCTTGTTTGTACTGTGTTTTGTCGCATTTGAATTCTGTAATCCTTAATCGTAATTTTAATGAAATGAGCATTGCATTTATTTTGAATCAATCATAACGTGTTTCTCCTTCTTTATATCCGTATCACTTACACAAATTCAAAAATACAAAAATTGTGCTTTTCCATTTCATTTTCTTTATCAACTTTCTGTCTAAGCAAGATTTGAGGGAGTATGATGAAAAACGGATATCCAATTTGCATCAGTGTGCTTTCAAATAAGACTTTGTTGATGATGTACAGGCATTCTTTCAAATCCCCAAACACTGGAGATATAAGGATGATAGTCCCTCGTTAACCCCTTCGATCCTTAGAAGTAGGTGTTTTCTTTCTGCACGAAATCAAAACCCTTAATCAAAACCTGGGGCAGGGTAGTTGTTCAGTTACAATGATTAATGCATCTGATTTCCAAGAGAATCATTTCATGGGAACCATTCCCGACCAAAGGTTCAACCGCGTCCTCTCTTCGTACACAATGTCGAAGTAGCAGTGAACATCTAAAGCTTACAACAGTTGCTTCCTTGGAACATCAATATGGCAGTCACAACATTGAACAAATGTCATACAAGTTTAATCCAAAAAATCATCAAAGAAAACCCCGCTAAGTCAAAACCTAAAAATGAGACTTAGGCAAAAAATAGGGATACAAAAGTCAAAAAAAAAAAAAGAGATCAAAAGATCATTGTCAAAAGCAAGAACAAACTTGTGTGACTGTCAAAGAAGAATAGGTGACTGCCACCTTAGAACTCGTTGGTTCTCAAACATCGTCTGCAAATTCTCTTGGAAGTCGAATACTTATAAGAGTTAACTGAACTTAGGACTGGAGTACATCACGAAGAATGGGTGGGTTAAAAATAAAATTTTTGAGCCTATATCCTTTGTTTCTTAAACCGTGAACCTGACCACGTTACAACCTTCAAAAGTCCTAATTGAAGCAAGGTTTCTTTTGAAAGCATAACTAAAGCAAGGTTGCGTTAACCTGACTCCTAAATATTTGCTAATCTTTTGTTTTGATACCACGATATCACATAATCTTTCACATATTGAATCTCGAACTTCCATTGCATCCTCATTGGGATCTATTCATCGTATACCACAAATTCATTTCAATAAATGATTTGTTTTTAAAACTTGCATGCACGTCACATTAAAATTACCATTTTGAATTGAACAGTTTCATTTGTAAGTAAGCACTTTCCATCAAGGAAGTTCCAACAATGGAAATGATTCGAAGAGCCAGTAGTGGCATCAGCAAAGTCACATCACTTCAGAAGTCCATCATTCAGGGGCATTCCCAAATACTGGGGCATGTCATCTCAGGATCATCGGTTTGATCCAAACTTCGTTGAAGAAAAATTCTCCATAGACTCAGCATTCTGGGGCAGATCAAAGCCAATACCTTTCTTTCAAGTAGTCCAAGCAGACTATGCCATATCAAGTAGTCCTCCTCAAACTAAAAAATTGGTGTCGGGAATTATGCTTGCACAAACCTTCTACAAAGGGACCTTTCCCATTTCACCGAAAAAATCATTGCCCTCCACTGGGGCATCCCTTCAAATATTCCAAACCATAAATTTCATTCATAGCATGCATTCATAAATCATGCATATCATTCATGGGGCAATCTCCCACAACATACAAATCCAAAAATTCAATCTTGCTCGATCTTTTCCATTGAAAATCAAGCCCAGTCCACCATGGACATCCAAAAAAATGCACTGCCCATTGGCACACATCCAGTAAATTCATTACTTGCATTGATCAACCATCATACATCATATGCATGTGCATCAATTTGCACAAAAGAAAAACAAAAATATCTCATACATAAGCACAAATCATGCATAGGAGATCATTACCTTCTTGTTAATTTGAGCCAACCCATTGGTTAAAATTCAATCGTTAATTCTCTTGTCATTTTAATCAACTCATTGGTTGAGAATAATCTTTCTCTCGTTGTCAGCCCATTGGTTGAAATTTATCATTTACTTCCTCAACTCATTGGTTGAAATTTCAGTCTTATTTCCCAGTTAACATAAGTCAACTCATTGGTTGAAATCAATTTCTTCATACCCTCATCAGCTCATTGGTTGATGGCAGCTTCATTTCTGTTCTGATCGTATTCAAACTCATTGGTTGTGGACGACGTGTCAACTTTCATCAGCTCAATTGTTGATGTCAGTTATGTCTTTTTTTCAACTTATTGGTTGATAATGAATTGTTTGTTTACTTACATTAACTTAATGGTTAATGTCAGGTTATGTCTTTCTTCAACTCATTGGTTGATAACGAATTGTTGTTTACTTACATTAACTTAGTGGTTAATGTTAGTTATGTCTTTCTTCAACTCATTGGTTGATAACGAATTGTTTGTTTACCTTCATCAGCTCAATTGTTGATGTCAGTTATGTTCTTTCAACTCAATTGTTGATAACGAATTGTTTGTTTACCTTCATCACCTCAATTGTTGATGTCGGCATCTATCTTGTTTTGATCGCACTCAACTCATTGGTTGTGAACGATTCTTTTTGGCACCATTGCCTCTCCCCAACAATTATTCTCATTGGAACTCCTTGACCAAGCATTTCATAATCCCCACAGAATTTACTTTTCATTTCCATATCCCCAACAAGAATTCATGCATTCATGCATCCATGACAGTTCATCGCATCAAGGGCCAAAATTCAGGTCACTTAGTATTTAATTACCTTTCGCCTTTGATACCTCGAAGATCAAAGTCGTTCGAGTTATCTGGCTAAGATAATTAAATAGGGGCATCTGTCGCACCCTAAATTTTGACCTAAGCTTTTTATCTGATTCATTCACATTAGCATCAATCAATTCATATGCATCTAGAATAAGTTTCGACTTCACACGTTGATTTCAAATTAGTATAAAATTCGTCATTAACTAGTCATCTTTTCACTATCGATCATTTTAACTTTTGCATCAAAATCATTTTAAATCATGTTTCACTTATTTTAATTAAAATTTTGCATATAAAATTCATTTTTACCTTTTAATAAATTTACAGACATTTTCTTTTTTTTTTTTGGAATTCTATTTAAAATTGGTTTAATAATTAAATTATTATTTAATTGTTATCAATTTAAATTAGAATTAAAATAAAAACTACATGATCATATAATTCATGCATCAAAAATAATCTTTTACATCATTTTTTTATTATTATTATTATACAAAACGAAGTCTGTTACATAGAAGAAAAAAAAAAAAACAAAAATTGATTAACATCCTTGCCCCTCCTTCAACGTGCTGCATCACCCTCAACTTCATACAAGCCTTGCACAAAAAAAACGAAACCATGCTGTCAACTATGTTGTCCACTGCTCCACTAGCCTGCACCTGCAAACCAGAAAAAGACAAAATGAATACAGTGCAACGACTCTCTTCCACCTCCACTATCCCACTATTATCCTACGTACTGTCCAAAAATTGCACGAAAGTAACCATACAAACCTGCACCAAGAAAGCAACAAAACAGATCACCAAAAGAGTTCAAAATACACAAATTTCCCCCCAAAACCCTAATTTCCCCTCTATATAAACAACCATTCGTTCACACAGAAAAGGGGGAAGAGCAGCCACCAAAACCTAATAGAGAAAAAGCTCTGCAAAGTTCTCACTGAAGCCACAAATTTCATACAACCTCACTCTTCCCTCAACTCACCAAAACCGAATCACCCTTTCAGATCCCACGCCCCAAAACACCTCTCATATTGACCTATCCTAACTTTAACCACCACAACCTCACTACAACCTCAACCTTCAGCCTCTCATACATTCAAACCCCAAAAGCTATCCAAATCACCGAAACCACAACAGAAACTCACACCTAACACAAACCGCAGCCTCACAAAACCGAATCACCCATCACAGCAAACCCACACACAGAAAACAACACAACAACCTTACTCCATAACCTTAAACCTTCATATCATACACAAAACCGCAAACTCACAGAGACACAACTCAATCACATTCAAATCCAACGCAACAACAATGAACCCCATACTCAGCATACAATCATCAACAGTAAACACTTGCAACAACACAGAAGCAGAAAAGACGAATCAGCAACAGAAGAAGACGAAATAGCAGAAGAAAGAAAATCAATCACAGAAGAAGAAGAAATACCTGAGTTAGTTTCATTGTTTCTCTTCATGTTATCTTGTTTACATTCACATTGAGTCATCATCTTGTTCTTGTAATCATCTCTGAATCTTAATGAAGATGGGGTTAGGGTTTCACTTGGGAATAAGGGTATAATTGCTTGTTTTTGTTTATGTTCGTGTTTCAATCGGAAACGAGTGAGAAACGCATCGAGGAAAGAGCGAGAAACAGAGAGTATTGTTGTTGCTGTGAATCGAAAACGAGAAACACCGAGAGAATCACGAGAGAGACGAAAGCTTTGTTGTTGATTGTTATGGTGAGGAGCGCGTTTGTAAAAGCAGAATCGAGAGAGAAGAGGAGAGGCAGTTTGTTTCTTTTAGGTTTAGCATGTGTTGTGTCGGTTCGCACCGGACCGAGTTGGATACATAAGGCCCATTTGGGCATTTCTTTTTTAAATTAAAGAAAACCATTTAACTCAAAAAAAAATGACTTTAAAGACCAGCATCTGATTTAATTTCAACGCCCCCTCCACAAATTCACACCCCATTTCATAGTTTCACCATTATTATCTTATTCTAATTTTAATTTTAGTTTTAGCTTTTAAACATAAAAATATGTTTTACTTAGAATAAATTCAATACCTCAAAATAACAATTTTCATTTAATAAAACTTCTCGATCCAATGTCGAGTTCACTTCAAACATTTTTCAATAAATTTTGGTCAACACCAAAGATCATTTTCAAACTTCTTTTATCATAATCAAAAAAACTTCAAAAAATGTTCTAATAATCGAATTGAATTTTGTCAATAATGGTTGAAAAGAGGGGTTGTACGTACTTGTACAAGTTGCTCTAAAGCATTTAGACGATGGCCGTTAAGCTTTTGTTTGAATGCTTGTATTCCATTAAAAACTTCATTACGCTCGATTTAACAAATGCTCTTTCAAGTATTCTAGACGATGGCCGTTAAGCCATTGTTTACGTACTTGAATTCCACTTTTTTCATAAAACACCCATTTCAAACTCATTTTTCCTTGCCCAAGTGCAAATCTCGCCCAAGTGCGAACCATATTCAAAATTTGTCTTCCCGCCCAAGTGCGATTAGACCCATAAAATCTACCAACAAATTCGTAGTTCTTCCGAACTACATTCGCTCTGATTCTTCCATTGAAGATATGTAGGCACAAGGACTCAAATGTCATGGCGAGCACACTAAATAAAAAAAAAAATAATTTCGTAGCCACGAACTACGAACGCTCTGACTTTCCCATTGCACGAGGGAATACGTAGGCACAAGACTCAAATGTCTTGCCGAGCACAATAATAAAAAACAAATCCCGTTTCTTTCTTTTCCATATAATAATTAGAACGCAAGTAGATAATAAGCTAACAATCAATCACAAGAATAACTAAATGGGTCCCATCGAGTACGATGGAGGTAAGGGGTGCTAATACCTTCCCCTTGCCTAACCGACTCCCGAACCCAAATTTGGTTGCGAAGACCATCTTTGTCCATTTCATTTCATTCGTGGGTTTTATCAATATTTTCCCTTTCCCATTGGAATAAATAAAATTTGGTGGCGACTCTGTTTTGTTACAATTTCGTGGCGATGATTTTTTGACCCGCGCCAACCGGATCTTCCTTGAATGTTATGCCAAAGACGACTCTTGCTCGTTTGTCTTACCAAGGAATGCCTATGAAATTCAGTGGTGTGGTAGTCAAAGCATTTGATGGATCGCGAAAATCTGTTATCGGCGAAGTCAACCTTCCCATGACAATTGGTCCACATACATTTCAAATCACCTTCCAGGTCATGGACATTCAAGCTGCTTATAGCTGTCTGTTAGGACGACCATGGATCCATGAAGCAGGGGCAGTAACTTCTACGCTCCACCAAAAGTTGAAATTTGTAACAAATGGAAAATTGGTAACAGTAAGTGGAGAACAAGCCTTGATGGTGAGCCATTTATCCAATTTCTCTTTTATCAGTGCTGATGATGTGGAAGGAACGCAGTTCCAAGGTCTCTCTTTAGAAGACGAATCTTCCAAGAAGAAAGCATCGATCTCTTCTTACAAAGAGGCAGTAAAAGTAGTGAAAGATGGAACTACCACTGGCTGGGGGCAGGTTGTGATCCCTACTAAGAATGAAACCAGAGCAGGTCTCGGATGTTCACCAACATTCTCAAACTGCACCAAGAAGGATGAAACCCTTCGTCCGATCAAAGAAACATTCATTAGTGGAGGATTCCTTAACCCAATTCCTCAAGAGGTCAATGTCCTTATCGAAGAATGCATCGAAGAAGGTCTCTCCGATACTGAAGAAGAATGGAAATGTTATCTCAATGACTCGGGATACGTATCTCAGGAAGAACCATGTCCTCCTTCAGAGAAATCCAAAGTGCTAAAGAAATTCCGAACCTGTTCCTGCAGAAATATGGGACACATTGGGACAACCAAGTGGAAAATTTGATTACATGGTGAAGTATACTGCACCTGAAAGTTACAAGATTGCGATTGAGGATATCCAACCAACTGGAATGGGGAGATTCCTTTGAAAATAATAGTCAACCAGAAGAGGCTTATCAGCCTTGTCAATTTTCTCAGCAGCCTGAGACTACTGAAAATTTCAACTTCAATGCATCTGCCAAGATTAACAATCCTGAAGATGGTTATTATCACATAAATGCCATTTTTGAAGATGAAGGGGGAAGATGGTCCCGCAACTGACTCGGAAAGTGTCGCTGACAATGAGTCTCTTCATCCTGAAGACTGGGAAATACATCCTGAAAATTCTGAAGATGGTGACTCATCATATGCTCTTCAAGAAGTAGAAGAAGACCGTTTCAACTCTACAAAGAACAAGGGTGACAAACCAGGACCTTCAAATCCTGCTCGACCCAGCGGTCAATGTCAATACTGAAGACAATCTCTGGGGAGAATTTTCCTGAATACATAATACACAGAGGAGTTTGTTGCTACTGGAAAGCTGTTGACGTTCCGAATGTTGTTCGCCGCTCAAAGTAATCACCTCACTGTTATTTTGACCTCCTGCCTTGCCCAAAGCAGAGAGATGTTTTATAGGGCTTCGCTTTTAAATGTTCCGCCCAAATAACTTTGTGTATAGGGCTTTGTTTTAAAAGTTTCCCTCTTTGTCCTGCCCAAGGACAAATGAGTTTGTGTTTAGGGCTTTGTTTCAAAAATGAATCATAAATAAAGCGTCATTTTGAATTCCCTACACTATGTGTTTTATTTTTTTGCTTTTTTCTGGAAATGGTAATCCTAAAAAACCAAAATAAATAAAAAAAAAAAACTTTTCCAAAAAAAAAATCTGCATACACTCCTGCATTCATAAATTTTCTGAAATAGATATAAGTCACATGTGCAGATTTACTATTGATAAACCCATTGAATGCAATAACCCTATGCCCTCCTCTCCCAACTTTGAGTTTCCTGTGTTCGAAGCCGAAGAAGAGGAAGAAGAGGAGATCCCGGACGAGATCTCTCGATTCACTTAAGCACGAGGAAAGAGCCATTCTGCCTCACAAAGAGCCTTTAGAAAAGATCAACTTGGGTTCTGAAGAAGACAAAAAAGAAGTGACCATTGGATCGCTGCTTGATGCTAATGTCAAGAGTAAGTTGACAGACCTTCTCAAAGAATATGTTGACGTGTTTGCCTGGTCCTACCAAGACATGCCTGGGTTGGATACCAATATTGTTCAGCATTACTTGCCATTGAAGCCAGAATGTCCGCCAGTTAAGCAGAAATTGCGAAGGACTCACCCTGATATGGCTAACAAGATCAAAACAGAAGTTCAAAAGCAACTCGACGCAGGTTTTCTTGTCACCCTCAGAATATCCTCAATGGTTGGCTAACATAGTGCCAGTTCCGAAGAAAGATGGCAAAGTCAGAATGTGTGTTGACTACCGTGACTTGAACAAAGCCAGTCCAAAAGATGACTTTCCATTACCACATATTGACATGCTGGTCGATAACACCGCTAAATTCAACGTCTTTTCCTTCATGGACGGGTTCTCCGGTTATAATCAGATCAAGATGGCTCCTGAAGACATGGAGAAGACATCTTTCATCACCCCATGGGGTACCTTTTGCTACAAAGTAATGCCGTTTGGATTGAAGAATGCAGGCGCAACTTACCAAAGGGCAATGACTACTCTCTTTCATGACATGATGCATAAAGAAATTGAAGTTTATGTGGACGACATGATAGCCAAGTCCAGCACAGAAGAAGAACATATTGAATACCTTTTGAAGTTGTTTCAACGACTAAGGAAATATCAGCTTCGCCTGAATCCTAACAAATGTACTTTTGGGTTTAAATCTGGAAAACTCTTGGGTTTCATTGTCAGCCAAAGAGGTATTGAAGTAGATCCCGACAAAGTCAGAGCTATTCAAGAGATGCCTGCACCCAAAGACTGAAAAGCAAGTAAGAGGGTTTCTCGGACGATTGAACTACATCTCCAGATTTATCTCTCAAATGACTGCTACATGTGGGCCAATTTTCAAGCTTCTCCGCAAAGATCAAGGGGTTGTATGGACTGAAGATTGCCAGAAAGCGTTTGACAGTATCAAAGAGTACTTGTTAGAACCACCAATATTGATTCCTCCAGTTGAAGGAAGACTATTAATCATGTACCTTACTGTGTTAGAAGAATCCAAGGGTTGTATGCTTGGACAGCAAGATGAAACCGGTAAGAAGGAGCATGCCATCTATTACTTGAGTAAGAAATTTACAGACTGTGAGTCTCGTTACTCCATGCTCGAAAAAACATGTTGTGCTTTGGCTTGGGCTTCAAAACGTCTCCGCCAATACATGATCAACAATACTACTTGGTTAATCTCCAAAATGGATCCGATCAAGTATGTCTTTGAAAAGCCTGCATTAACCGGAAGGATTGCCCGGTGGCAAATGCTGTTATCCAAATATGACATTGAATATCGTGCTCAAAAAAGCGGTCAAAGGAAGCATTCTCGCCGACCATTTGGCGCATCAACCAATTAATGAATATCAATCTCTCAAGTTTGACTTTCCTGATGAAGATGTCTTGTACTTGAAGATGAAAGATTGTGACGAACCATTACCCGAAGAAGGTCGTGATCCTGGATCAAGATGGGGCCTAATTTTTGATGGAGCAGTAAACGCTTTTGGCAATGGAATTGGGGAAATCATCATCACTCCCAAGGGTACTCATATCCCATTCTCCGCCAGACTGCTATTTGATTGTACCAACAACATCGCAGAATATGAAGCTTGTATCATGGGTCTCGAAGAAGCCATTGACTTAAGGATCAAGATCCTCGACATATATGGAGATTCAGCCCTCGTGATCAACCAAATCAAAGACAAGTGGGAAACTTACCACCCTGGCTTGATTCCTTACAGAGATTATGCAAGACGTCTGTTGACTTTCTTCAACAAGGTTGAATTGCATCATATACCTCGAGATCAGAATCGAATGGCAGACGCCTTGGCTACTCTATCTTCCATGTTCAAAGTCAATCATTGGAATGATATGCCTACAGTCAGAATCACGCGCCTTGAAAGGCCCGCCTATGTGTTTGCAACTGAAGCAGTTGTCGATGATAAACCGTGGTTCCACGACATCAAACGCTTCCTTCAAACTCAAGAGTACCCACTTGGGGCATCAAACAAAGATAAGAAAACTCTAAGGAGGCTTTCTGGCAGTTTCTTCCTGAACGGAGATGTGTTATACAAAAGAAACTTCGACATGTTTTTGCTCAGATGCGTGGATAGACACGAAGCAGACATGTTAATGCATGAAGTGCATGAAGGGTCCTTTGGAACTCATTCAAATGGGCATGCAATGTCCAAAAAGATCTTAAGAGCGGGTTACTATTGGTTGACAATGGAATCAGACTGTTACAAACACGTGAAGAGATGTCACAAGTGCCAGATCTACGCAGATAAGATCCATGTGCCACCGACTCTACTCAACGTTCTCTCATCTCCATGGCCTTTTTCCATGTGGGGGATCGACATGATTGGAATGATCGAACCAAAAGCTTCAAACGGTCATCGTTTCATCTTGGTAGCAATTGATTACTTCACCAAATGGGTCGAAGCAGCATCTTACGCCAATGTTACAAGACAAGTGGTTGTGAGGTTTATCAAGAATAACATCATTTGCCGATATGGTATTCCCAGCAAGATCATTACTGACAATGGTTCAAACTTGAATAACAAGATGATGAAAGAATAATGTGAGGAATTCAAGATTGAGCATCATAACTCTTCTCCTTACAGACCAAAAATGAACGGCGCAGTTGAGGCTGCTAACAAGAACATTAAGAAGATCGTCCAGAAAATGGTCGTCACTTACAAAGACTGGCATGAAATGCTGCCATTTGCTTTACATGGATACCGTACTTCAGTGCGTACTTCAACAGGGGCAACTCCCTTTTCTCTAGTATACGGCATGGAAGCTGTGCTCCCCGTAGAAGTTGAAATCCCATCAATGAGAGTCCTCATGGAAACTAAGTTATCAGAGGCTGAATGGTGTCAAAGCAGATACGATCAGTTGAACTTAATCGAAGAAAAACGTATGACTGCTCTATGCCATGGACAGTTATACCAAGCAAGGATGAAACAAGCCTTCAACAAAAAGGTTCGACCTCGTGAATTTCGAGAAGGTGACCTCGTGCTTAAAAAGATCTTGTCTTTTCAACCAGATTCTAGGGGCAAATGGTCTCCTAATTACGAAGGCCCATATGTTGTCAAAAGAACATTTTCTGGCGGCGCCATGACTCTTGCAACCATGGATGGTGATGAACTCCCACATCCTGTGAATGCTGATGCAGTCAAGAAATACTTTGTCTAAAAAATACAAAAGAACAGCTCGGTAAGTTGAAAACCCGCAAAGGGCGACTTAGGCAAAAATGAGCGTCTCGGTGGACTGAAAACCCGAAAGGGCGGTCCAGGCAAAAATTAGAGACAATAAACAGAAAAAATTCATCCTGGTAGATTGAAAACCTGAAAAGGCAATCTAGGCAAAAATTAAGGATTAATGACAAAGTAACTGCATCAGTCCATACCTCGTCACCTGAAAAGTCTGTACTTTATCGAAGAATCTACGAACAAACCATCGCCAATCTGAAGCGACAAACACAGTTGGAACTCAAAGTTGTTAAGGGGATAGTCGTTATTGCTTTCAAATAATTACCATTTCCAACTTTTGTAAATACTCTATGGAATCACGCCTTTGGCTGATCACCATCCTATTAAATAAATTTGAGCCTTGTGCCCATTTGTTTGCATTCTCTAATTCCTTTTAGCTTGCAAAATGACGCTTTATTTGTGTTATTCACTTTTGAAACAAAAAAAAAAGAAAAATAAGTTTTAAATGAATTTACTTCACTTTTCTTTTCAAAATAAAAGCGAAATTTTCCTTTGAGTTGTGAACAACGGAAGGAACGTCGGCAGTCGTCTCCATAGGATGAACAAAAGGGTTCTCCCTGAAAATTGTTGAAACAACGGTATTCTGGGTCCCAGTAAAGAATTCTTGAAGCAATTACCCCTCGAGGTAAAAAAGCTCTTCTATCCCCAGTAAAGAAGGTCTTTTATCCCCAGTGACGAAGATTTTCCATCTCCAGTGAAGAAGTTCTTTCATCTCAATAAGAAAAGATGCTTATCTTCCCCAGAGAAGTTTAAAGCACGCAGCATCATTCATCACCCGTGTTATCTACACCATGTTGAAGAACATTTGCCAAGTATCTGGTTGTATTGCGACGTTGGTCCATCTCCAGCATACTTCTTTGTCTGTCAGTATTGTCAGCATGCATACGACATTCATGACATTCATCATTCATACATATTTGCATCATTTATGCATTCTTGCATTTTTCAATACTTACTTGTTTAGGATATACTTATCCTCAAAAAGAAAAGAAAGAAAGAAAAAGGAAAAAAGAAGAAAGAAAAAGAGGAAAAAGAAACAGATATGGGCGTGTCATCTCTCCAAGTAGGTTGTCACCCATAAGCAGAAAGAACATCTTCTTTCTCCAATTCCCCACTGAGATCATTCCTCGTGGAAGAAGGTTGCTTTAGTTTTCTCCTCTCAAAACGAAAGAGAAAATCCCATCGAGTTCATTCCTCATGGGTACAAAGTCTTGTTTGACTGTCTCTTTCCAATTCATTCTTGGATAGAACCCTGTCTTTACCAAATATTCAAATTCCGATTCCTCAAACAGAGTCGTGAAAAATAGACAATAAGCAATAGTCTCATCATCTGAGCAGCTTATGTCTCTTCCAAAAGACTTTTCCTCTCTAGGAAATCAATCATGAAGACCATTTGACAAATCAGGGTCTTATTACTGTTCACAAGGCTGAATAACCAGTAATTTCCCTAGCAAAGTCTCCAGAATCATTTTATCACTCGGCTGATAATTGATCATGTCTTCAAAACCACTATCACAAGGCTGGTAGTCGGTAACCCTTTTGTTCTGGTTATATTATTTAACATGTCTATCACCATGCTGATAGTCGATAATATTAACCGAACTTTTGAAACTCTTTTTACCTTGTCAAGTTTATCACCATGCTGATAGTCGGTAATACAGTTTCATACCTCTCACCTTCGCATTATTAAACAAGTCTATCCCCATGCTGATAGTCGGTAATGTCGATAGGTAAGCCTTTCTTACAAAGCTATCATTCCCCAATGAAGCATACACTTGCTTTCCCGAAAAAACGGATTCTCTTCCTAAAACGGATTGAGATATCCTTCCCCAATCTCTTTTCCCCAGCGGAGTCAGTTCTTGATATTCCCTCGGTAAAGATATCCTTGCATCATTCGCAATTTTGGTATCTTAGGTCCAAAATTTGCGTCTTCTGATATTTAAGTCTCTTCCACCCTATCAAAACGAAGATTTTTCAATCTTCATGTCTCAGGTTGAAGAAACTTAAATAGGGGCATCTGTCATACCCCAATTTTTGACCTAAGATACCACCTCATATCATCTGCATATGCATCATTTGCATCTCTAACAAATTGCATAGCTTGTGTTTGCTACTTGTGACTCAGCAGGATTTGATCAGGAAATCACTCATCAGTACAAGTAACAATCAATTAGGGTTTTGTTCTCCCTTCATTTCAAATGAATCATCTTCATCAACAATCAACATTTGGTCCTCAGAGATTCATTTCAACAAGCTCAAAGGCTCTGAATCGACTGAATTAGGGTTTTGACTGAAGACAACATACTCTTGACTTTTACTCAGAATTTGACATAATGACTTGGGACATGACCTCAAGACCCCAAGTACATCATTTTGACCTAATCCATTAGCTCAAGACATCTCTTACACAAAGATTGATCAGACAAATCCTCAGATCAGGGTTTTGAATTATCAGGGACCAAAATCAGGGATCACATTTGGGAAACCCTAAAAATCTCCAGAAAGTCAATCAAAAGTTTCAATCATCCTCAAATAATCCCTATGACAACATAAAATGGAAATTACACCTCAATTCAAGACCTACAGTCATCAATTTCATCAGGTCGACAATTAGGGTTTTTTGACCTAATTCATCTGAACAACTGACTTTTTAATCAGGACATGGTGTCACAACTCAAACTATGGTTCAATATCCTCTAATGTCTCAATGTGATTCATTCATACCATTCATTTGATAAGGATAGCTTGGTTCATTTGAAATCTCCAGAAACGCGATTCGTCTGAAAAAGTCAACTGTACAAGATCACCATTGACTTTTGGGGAATTTTGGTCAACCATGACTTTTGAAGTTTTAAATCATCAATATATGATATATGAAGTCATTTGATCAAGAAAAATCAAGAAAATCAATCAAGAATCAAAAAGTCAAAGTTTGACTTTCCATACTTAGAAAATTTTCTAAGTGTTTTTCAATGGTTTTTTCCAAACTTTGGAAAGGAATTTCTCAAAATTTCACCTACAAACTGAAAAAAACTTCCAACATGAAAGTTGTAGATTTTGATCCAATAAACAACTTTGACACATATAAATTATTTCCATAAGATCAATCATTTAAGAGATATGGTGCTTCAAAGTTGGTACTTTTTGAAAACTTCACTTAAAACTTCATTTTTCTCAAAGTTCATGGATCTTTTTCACCCATTTCCTTAAAGGTCTTGAAGAAACTTTCAACTAGGGTTTTGAAGTGTGTAATATGAGCTTTCCAAAATGTCCAAGAGCATGAAAAAATGTGGAGTGTAGCCATGGTGAACTTTTTCACTTGAATTTTCACCATTTTTCACTAAGTTTCAAGACTACATGACCTATAATCCAAGCAATGATGCATAGAAGCAATGATTGAATGATATTTTCTGATTTGAAGATCAGAATGGAAGAGGATAGGAAGCTTGGAAATTAACCATGGTTTAGTTACTTTTAACCATATGCATTAAATGCAAAAGATGCCATTTTATCTCTTAAGCCAAGTCATCATTCTTGATCAACTTGCAAGAGCTTTGTATTCAGAAACTTTGGCCTATAAATAGAGGTTCAAATCACTCTTCAATTCACACCAAAACCTCACAATTATAGGTTTTCTCTCTTCTTTCTTAGAATGCAAGTTTCTTAAGTTTCAAAGAGGTGAAATTCTCAACCTCTAAACCTTTGAAGTTCTGACCAAAGTGAGGGTTCTAACATCTCATAAACATCAAATGTGATGTGTTTGATCCATCCACACACCCCAAAAACACCTAAATCTCAGAATCACTCTTCAACCACCATGTTTGCATAAAGAGAGCCTTATCATGCCAAAATTCACGCCAGCCCATATCTGTCCAAGTTAATTATCCAAACACATTCCATATATCATATATGAGCTATACCAATCATCATCCATGACCTGAAACACCTCCATCATCAAATTCGACCCTCACTTCAAAGCAACTGCAGATCGGGTTCCATGGATATACTCAGGTGAATTCAATCCATTCCAAGCATTCAAACATGTTCCATAAGGTCCACTAAAGCTGTTCAGATCATCAAACAACAACTGGAACTTCTCTTTTGCAGAAATCAATTTCCAGATTGGCCGTTTTTGAAGGTAAGTAACATGAACTTCAAACTCTAACATACATGCATCATAAATGAAAAACTGGTTTACCATCTTGTTTCTGCACTATCACTGATCATTAACCCTCAATCAATTGCATCATATCATGATCATACACGATTTCACATTGAATTTCAGTTTTAGGGTTCTTCGTGTTCATCACAAAATTGACCCCCTTAGAGTGAAAATAAATGAGTTCTGAGATCACCATCATGTTCCTTGTGAAAAACCGAGTGAGATAGACCCTTTGATCGATCCAAACAACACAGTTTTGAAGATTTTTGAATTTCAGTTATGGTGTGTTCTTGGCGCCAGATTTTCGTTCAAAGAATTCAAATATTTGTTTTAAAATATAATGAGTTGAAAGCGTATCGTAAACAAGCTGCACACGCAGCTCAGCTGGTTAGTGTTTTGGTTGGTAAGCACTAGGGCGTGGGTTCAAACCCTTTGGGAGACAAAACCAATTTTTTATCACCTTTTTTCTTCATTTTTTTAACAAACTTTATCTAATTATTTAACCAATCAAATTAACTCATTTTTTATTCATTTTTTACACACTTCTTATTTAATATACCTATTTTTGACAACATTAAAAAAAATCACAAAAAAAGATTTATTTAATATGTTTTAATTAGGTTTAAAATGACATGTTTTTAAGTATTTTTAAATACTTTAAATATTGTTTTTTTCATTATTTGTTAACCTAATCACTTGTAAATATTTTTTTGTGATCAAACCCTAATCACTTAGGTCTTAATTAAGTATTAAAACTTGTTTTAACTTAATTAAGTTGACTTTTGTCAAATTCAAATCGTTTTAAAACGAGCGATCGCGATTCTTTTTCAAACGATAAACCACTTCTTTTTGATTAAATTCTTTTGACTAATCAATTAATTTTCAAAACAGTGGGGCCTCTCGAATATTAGAGAGTATAAGACCCACTCCTTTTTCTTTTTACACAGTCTTTTTATTCAAAATAAATAAACTTTCTTTCAAAACAAACTTTCAAACCGTTTTTCAAACGACGCGTCTGCTTTTCAAATATACCATGGGCCTCCATGTGGGTATAAGTCCCGAGCCCCTTCGTACATCCCCATTCCAGTACATGAAATTAGGTATTTCATTGTACGTCTTTTTGTACATACACCTTTTTTGTACATACCTCGATCAGTTTGTTTTTTTAAACTTTGAATAACAAACCAAAAATGAAGGTTTTCTTTAAATCTTCCCAAAAAAATATCATGGGCCTCCATGTAGGTATAAGTCCCAAGCCCCTTTGTAAATACCTGCTTACATAGCTTTGAATAAATTCAAGTGGACCTCTCCCCGAGTGTGAGTCCCGAGCCCTATGTATACAAATGGATCATGCTTACAGGTATATTTCCTTCATAAACTCCATTATATACACACACTTTGTCATATATATATGCTTATTCATAACCTGTTCATACTTGTTCGTACTTGTTCATACCTGTGATTGTGTTATATGCTCATTCAACTTAGTACAACACTAGGTTCCCCATAGCCTCCTATTGGGCTTCGTGCAAAGAATCTCCACTAGTTTAGGTTAGGACATAGAGTATGGTTTCCCGGTGAAATCTCTCTAAGAGCTCAGACCAACTATACCATGCCTCCCCTTGGGCTTTGTACAAACGAGTGACCCTCCCATAGCCTCCTCTTGGGCTTACAATGCAAGGACCCTGGATTGTCCCTCCCATAGCCTCCTCTTGGGCTTACAATGCAAGGACCCTCGGATAGCCTCCTCTTGGGCTTCGTACAAGGACCCACGGGCTTCTTATAAGCATCCCAAATATCCAAAACAAATACCCTAGGAGATTAGACATTTTTCATCTCTATGCTAGGAGTATCTCTTCTATATCATCACAAACAATCAATCAATCAAAATCAAACTTTTTTGCCACAAGGCTGGCTAATCAATCAAACTTCTTTTTTGCCATAAGGCTGGCTAATCAATCAAACTGTTTTACCACCGTACTGGATGATTAATCAAAGTTTTTGTCACAAGGCTGACTTCATTGAAACTTTTGCCACAAGGCTGGCTGATTAATCAAAACTTTTTGTCACAAGGCTGACTTCATTGAAAGTTTTTGCCACAAGGCTAGTTAAACAACAAAAACATCTTTATCATTCTAAGCACCCTAAGTGGCATGGCCCCGGGCTTATAATGAAAAGATTTTCAAACAAAATCAAACAGATGTATGTGATGATATAGATTAGATACATCTAGCATTTAGACGACATTTGTCTATTTTCCTTTGCTTCCACTAGCATAAGTGGGAACTACGATTGCTCTGACTTTCTCAACATCCCTTTGAGAATACGTAGGCACAAGGTCGATCCTTGGCGAGCAAAACAAAACAAAAAAAACCATTCAAACCTTAGCACCCGTAGACCCCGAGCTACAGATGCTCTGATTCCCTCTAAGGGATATGTATGCAGAGGATCTCGATGATCTTTGCGAGCATAATCAAACAAACACCTTAGGTCCCACCTATTTCACAATAGAACCTTCACCGTAGCATAGAATAAAAAACAATAAAGAACCCTGTAGAGTACTACAGATACGTTGGGTGCTAATACCTTCCCTTTGTATAACCAACCCTCTTACCTAAGATCTCCCCCACTTTTTAGGTTATTGCAGCTTTTTCCCTTTTCCTCCTTTGGAAATAATAAAAAGTTTGGTCGGTACAAAAGAAAAATCATTTTTTGAGCACTCGAGCCCAAAGAAGGCATCAGGTGTCTCATCCCACAAAAAAAAGAGGAACAAAACGATTTTTCGCCCGCGACAGTACCTTTACAAATGAATGCAAACAAATTCTTAAAAGAGTGTTACAATGCTTCTTAATAAGCTATAATCACAACTATGATATTTCTCTTAAGTTCTAAGCTTAATCTCACTAAGATATTACAAAAGTAATGAAGTGAGGTTGAAGATGAAGTTCGATAGCTTTTGATTCAGCAGCATTTCAGCAAGATTGAAAGTTGTTTGTAATTCGGTAACCTTGCTTATGATCAGAACTTCACTATTTATAGGCATTTTGAGAAGATGATCGTTGGGAGCATTTAATGCGTTGCGTGATCCGTACAACATTACATTTAATGTTTTCACTCTTTTTTCAACTACCTCGAGCCTTGCATTTCCTGCTTTTACTGACTTTGCCTTTAATAGCTTCTAACGCTCCTTTTGTCAGTTAGCGTAGCTTGCCATCTTGTACTTGCTTCTGATATTTTTAGATACAATGTTTGAATTAATCAGAGTCAAACAGCTTGGTGCAGAGCATCTTCTTGTCTTCTAACTTTGAAGTGCTTATAGCGTGATACCATAAGAACTTCAGTGCTTCTGCTTTTGGTCTCAAGTTCTTCTGATGCTTCAATAGACCATGTTCTGATTCTGCTTGACCATCTTCTGATGTCTTGCGAGAGCATGTTCTGATGTTGCATACTGAACCTTCTAAGTCAGTGCTTCTTGCGCTGAATTGTGCATACTCTTTATATATTTCCTAAAATGGAAAATGCATAGGATTAGAGTACCACATTGTCTTTTACTAAATTCATATACATTGTTATCATCAAAACTAAGAATATTGATCAGAACAAATCTTGTTCTAACACTAATAGACAATGGATCCTTTCTCAACGTCATGCCCAAATCAACATTGTCAAGATTATCCTTCAAGGATTTCCCGCTAAGGGACTGTCACGTCATTGTCAAAGCGTTCGATGGATCGAGGAAGTAAATTTTTGGAAAAGTGGATCTTCCCATAACTATTGGACCTCACACGTTCAAAATCATTTTCCAAGTTATGGATATCCCGGTAGCATACAGTTGTTTGCTAGGTCGCCCATGGATTCATGAGGCTGGGTAAATTACTTCAACACTTCATCAGAAACTGAGGTTCATACGAAATAACAAATTGGTAACCGTATGAGGAGAATGAGCTCTGATCGTCAGCAACCTTTCATCTTTCTCCGACATAGAACCAAAAGAAGTCGCGGGAACTAAATTCCAAGCACTTTCCTTGGACAAGGAAAAAGGAAAGGAGAAAGCAGCGTCAATCTCTTCCTACAAAGATACAATCCAAGTTGTAAAGGATGGCACTACTAGTGGTTGGGGGTGTTGCACCCCAAACTTTGCCCACTTATTTATTCCCAATTGGCCCACACATCACATTCATGTGCATACTTCATCTAGGTCATTCACACAATACTCTCATGCATATCAATGTTACTACTCAAGAAAATTGACAAAAAAAGGGCTGAGGTTGAGGAAATTATTGATTAAGAAGAATCAGATCCGGGGGGCTTATTTAAAAGGATCATTTCCATTGACATACTCCTAAAATCAGGGTTTTATTCTCTCCGGGTCAAAGCCTTGATTGAAATATACAAATCCCAGGTTCATCAGGTTTTCCAAATTAGGGTTCTGACCAAAGTCAACCCAATTGACGTTTTGGTCAACATTTAAGTCAGAAGTTGATTTTATAGTATGAGATGCCATGGGGCCCATGTTGAGCCACTCAGTTGATTTCATTGATTGATTCTTGATTGAAATTGAATTGGAGGTTCATTTATCAGAAAATTTGTCAGGGACTGAAAAAGTCCAACAGTTGACGTTTGGGTTTTAGTCAAACATCAGGGTCAATATTTAAATGTTGACTTTTGGTGGAGGGCTTGAATGCTCTGACGCGTACCCATTGAAGGTAAGGATCCAAAGAGATGCAAAGATGTTTTCCTAACAATCTTCTCCCTTTTGTGTGAACAAGACGCCAGGCTTGGACAATTTCCTTCTTCAGCATGTTGCCATGATCGTTGATGTTCTTGAAGAACAGACCCTCCAATTGAATACTACTTGGAATATTTTTCATAGCATAGCCATATTGACTACGGGCTAAAGCTGGACTATAGCTGATTCCTCCCTTAGTTCCAATAAGGGGTACGTTGGGATAACTTCCGCAACTGAAGATAATCTTGGTTTCGTCGTTGTCAGGACTACACCAATCAATGTCTGAATGAGTGAGAGACATGATTTTTTGTGACCAGTAAAGGCCAACTCTCATGTTCCACAAAGTGTTAGACTTTGGTAGGTGCGAGACGAACCATTCGTATAACAACGGTACGCAGCATGTGATTAATCCTCCTCGCTGCAGGTTTCTTGAATGCACAGAGTGATAAGCATCCGCAAGCAAGGTTGGAACTGGATTTCCAATTAAGAAGATCTTAATTGTGTTGATGTCGACGAAATCATTAATGTTAGGAAACAAAAACAATCTGTAGATAAGCAAAGCCAAGATTTCCTCAAATGCGCTCATATCTTGGATGCTGACGAAATACCGAGCTTGATCTAACAAGAAATTGGAGGGTAATCCTTGAATTCCTCCTCTACTCACCATATGAGTTCTGATTCCGAATACGTTCAAAGGAGTAGTTGCAGCAATGATAATGTCGTAAGGATTCTTTTCCAAACCGGAGTACGGATCTTTCGCGTACACAGGTATTCCAATTAGACGAGAGTACTCCTCCAACGTAGGCATGAGTTGATAATCTGGAAAGGTAAAGAAGTGATACGTTGGATCGTAAAACTGCACCAATGTGGGAAGGATCCCATCCACAATGTTAGTACTGAGAAGAGGCAGAAGTTTTCCATACTTCTCCTTGAAAGCCTGGGGGTTGACCACCAGTTTTCCGAGCTTTTCCAATTCCTCGACCTTAGGAATTTTGAAGGTGTATTTCCTAGCTCTCTTTCTTCCGTAATCCATGATATAGATCCTTAAGTCCTTTCTTCATTTCTCTCTTTCTCTCTAAAGTTCAAAACGTTCGTTATTTAGTTTCCTTGAAAAACGACTAAAAAAAGACTCTTTTTTTTTTTGTTTTAATTATTATGAATGATGCATGAATGCATGAATGCACACACAAGAGTTTTAAACAAACATGGCGTTGAAGGGTATAGTGGTCATGAAGTTACAATGCAAACCTCGCCCGAAAGGTAAACTAAGGATAAGGATTTTTGTACCTGTAGAACGGGTTCTAGGGGTCTCAGAGTTTTTGCTCAACGATAAAGATACATTGATTGGTATCTATAAGAGAGTTTTCTCTTAGTGTAGTATCGGTGTGACAATTACTTCCGTAATCACCGCTCTACGTCCTAAAAAGGCTTTAAGTGGGGTTAATGTGTTTCTAGGTCCTCCTGGTACAAATCAGTCTCGGAATGTAGTGGCGCAGTTAATCACAACCAGCCAGGCAAATCCCAAGAGTAGATTTGGAAACCAAGATTAGAGGGTCTTCACCGGGAAGACATCCTCCATCCTATCTTATGTTGCACTCAAATCCAGGTATAGGATTTCTCACCACAAGGGGGAATCAAGCCCTTTCCCGATACAGAATAAACAAAATAAACACATATATATGCAGGAAACACATGAAATGACACAGAGGTTAGGCAGGACCTCTCTTGTTTGAGGGGGAATTTGGCATCCCTAATTCCTCATTGGGGTTGGACCAGCAACAGGTCAACCATTGGTTTGGATGAAAAACCAAGTTTTTTAACACTTATATCCCCAGCAGATTCGCCAGTTTTCTGTGGTGTCGTTTTTTTTACCTCCCCGTTTCACTTGGGAGGACGGCACGTTAGACCCTTCACGCGAAATTTGGAAGGAGAATGCGCCCGGGATGGGATGAATTTTGTTTCAGTTCTTCCTACGATATCACACGAACTTTCTTATTGTCCTACGAGTAGGAAAGGGAAAAAAAGATCTCAACTAAACCCTAGGAGTTTGCTAAGTGTGGGGATTTCACCTAGACTAAAAATTTTGGAGTTCGGGGGGTCGGTTATACATAGGGAAGAGTTTAAGCACCCTACATATCTATAGTACTCTACGCGAACCTTCTCCGTGTCATTATAATTGTGTTTGTTGCTAATGATTGGGAAAGTTTCTCCTTTGTGTTAGGAGAGAGAATTGAATTGATTTAAAAAAGACAGACAGACAGACAAACAAACTGACTATTTTTGGTATTTTATTAGCTCGCTGAGATTCCTTGTGAACCTCATGCCTACATATCCCTAGTGGAAGTCAGAGCTTAATGTAGTTCGGGGAACTAACTAGGGAAATTAATTACTTTTTGGTGCCTTGCTTGAAGCTCAAGGTTGAAGCTTTGAATTAAATCTCTGTTTACAATAAAGAGACATGAAATCATCTTTACAGAGAGGTATTTCTACTATTCCACCACAAACATTTTAAAAGTAACAGAAAAGCTAAAAAAAATGATGTTTCATTAAGAGGGGAGTCTACTTGGTTGATCAAGTATGACAGCCGTCGTGCCTCTAAAATGAAATATTCTCAACCAAATTAGGGAAAGGGTCGTACAAGTCTGGGTGTGTTGCCAGAGCATGCCTTTCAGTGTCCTAAATGGGAGAAATGATGATTTGTTTGAAATGATGATCGTTTGAAATGATTGTTTGTTTGTGGTGAGATAAGAGAAATATCTACCTATGAAGATGAGCTATGTCTATCTAATGTTTGAAAGATTTGATTTTTTAGCTGGCTTGCATGAGGCCCAAGCTTAAGGCTTTTTGATTAATTTATTGTTTTTGAGAGAAAAACTCTACTGGGGAGAATTTAAACTAAGGAGTTTTTGTGTTCTGTACAAAGCCCAGAATTGAGGCTGACTCTAATTGGAGAGTGTTTATTTGATGGATTTTATTTGGTGTTCTGTACAAAAGCCCAGAATTGTGGCTGACTCTACTTAGGGAGACTCTATTTGTGTGCCTTGTACAAAGCCCAAGGTTGTGGCTAACTGCTAAGGATAACTGAGTTTTTAAGACTATGGATGACTCTATTTTGTGTGCCTTGTACAAAGCCTAAGGTTGTGGCTGACTCTTACTGAGGATGGTTATTAATTTGCCTTGTATGAAGCCCAAGGTTGTGGCTGACTCTTACTGAAGATGGTTATTAATTTGCCTTGTATGATGCCCAAGGTTGTGGCTACTCTAGCTAGGGGTAATATTATTTTCTGCCTTGTACAAAGCCCAAGGTTGTGGCGGACTCTTAAAGAAATGAGTATGAAGGACTCTATGGGGAAAAGATCCTTGAGGTTAGGAATCTTTGACACAGGAAATGTGGTTTATCTGCCTTGTACAAAGCCCAAGGTTGTGGCTACAAAATGAAAGACTCACTGAGGGAGTTTTATTCTGCTAGAGGTTCTAACAAACTGATTTATTTTTATGTTTTTGGAAGCTAACCCTTTCCAGGGATTTTGACTCAGCTGGATAAATTAACTGTTAAAAGACTGAATTTTTATCATGTTTTTGGAGGCTGACCTTTTCCAGGGGTATTGACTCTTTTGGGGAATTTATCTCTTAAGGGAATAAATCTTTAGATTTGAAGGAGTGATTTTGGAGGTTGACCCTTTCCAGGGGTTTTTATTGAAATGAAAGACTGTGTGGAGGCTAACCCTTTCCAGGGGTTTTTGTTAAAATGAAGGAATGATTTGGAGGCTAACCCTTTCCAGGGGTTTTTATTGAAATGAAAGAATGTGTGTAGGCTAACCCTTTCCAGGGGTTTTTGTTAAAATGAAGGAATGATTTTGAGGCTAACCCTTTCCAGGGGTTTTTATTAAAATGAAAGAATGATTTGGAGGCTAACCCTTTCTAGAGGTTTTGACTAAAATGAATGGCAGAAAGATTATCTAGTGGAGACTTCTTGTTTTAAAGCCCAAGATTATGTTAGAACAAGATTTGTTCTGATCAATATTCTTAGTTTTGATGATAACAAGGATATGAATTTTGTGTGAGATAATGTGGTACTCTAATACATTGCAATTTCCCTTTCAGGAAATATATAAAGAGTATGCACAAATCAGCGCTCAGAAGCTTTGTCTCAGAAGGTTCAGCATGCAACATCAGAACATGGTCTGGCAAGACATCCAAAGATGGTCAAGGCAGAATCAGAACATGGGTCTATGGAAGCATCAGAAGAACTTGAGATCAGAAGCAGAAGCACTGAAGTTCTCATGGTATCACGCTCATAAGCACTTCAAGGTCAGAAGACAAGAAGATGCTATGCACCAAGCTGTTTGACTTTGATGATATTCAAATATAATATTCAAACATCAGATCAGAAGAAAGTACAAGTGGCAGGCTACGCTGACTGGCAAAAGGAACGTTGGAAGCTATTAAAGGCAACGTCAGTACACACAGCGTGAACAAGGCTCGAGGTAGTTGACAAAAGAGTGAAACATTAAATGCAATGCTGTACGGAACACGCAAAGCATTAAATGCATCCAACGGTCATCTTCTCAAACGCCTATAAATATGAAGTTCTGATGAGAAGCAAGGTCAACAACTTTGAACAAGATTATTCAAAAAGACTTGCTAAAACGCTGTTCAAATCAAAGCTCAGAAACTTCATCTTCATCAAAGCTCACTACATTGCTGTTGTAATATATTAGTGAGATTAAGCTTAAACGTTAAGAGAAATATCACAGTTGTGATTATAGCTTTTCAGAAGCACTTGTAATACTCTTAGAATTGATTACATTAAGTTGTAAGGAACTAGAGTGATCGTGTTGATCAGAATACTCTAGGAAGTCTTAGAAGTTATCTAAGCAGTTGTAACTAGAGTGATCGTGTTGATCAGGAAACTCTAGAAAGTCTTAGAGGGTATCTAAGCAGTTGTTCCTAGAGTGATCAGGTTGTGATCAGAAGACTCTAGAAGACTTAGTTGCGGACTAAGTGGAAAACCATTGTAATTCGTGCGATTAGTGGATTAAATCCTCAGGTGAGGTAAATCACTCCGTGGGGGTGGACTTGAGTAGTTTAGTTAACAACGAACCAGGATAAAAATAACTGTGCAATTTATTTTTATCGTCCAAGTTTTTAAACTACACTTATTCAAACCCCCCCTTTCTAAGTGTTTTTCTATCCTTCAATTGGTATCAGAGCGCCGGTTCTAAGGTGCAAGCACTTAACCGTGTTTAGAAAAGATTCAGGAAGAGAAAAACGCTTCAGTTTAAGATGGCTGGTGATGAACACACATCTACATCTAGCTCTGCTGAGCAATACAACGGAAATGGTAACAATGGTTATACTAGACCACCAGTATTTGATGGTGAAAACTTTGAATACTGGAAAGATAAACTGGAAAGTTACTTTCTTGGTCTAGATGCTGATCTATGGGATCTTCTGTTGGATGGTTACAAACATCCTGTTAAAGCTACTGGTGTAAGGCTCACGAGAAGCGAAATGACTGATGATCAAAAGAAAGAATTCAAAAATCATCATAAATGCAGGACTGTTTTGCTGAATGCTATCTCTCATGTTGAGTATGAGAAGATATCTAACAGGTAAACTGCCTATGATATATATGAGTCTCTGAAAATGACCCATGAGGGAAATGCTCAAGTCAAAGAGACAAAAGCTCTTGCTCTAATCCATAAGTATGAAGCCTTCAAGATGGAGGATGATGAAGACATTGAAAAGATGTTTTCTAGATTTCAAACTCTTACTGCTGGATTGAGAGTTCTGGATAAAGGCTACACCAAGGTTGATCATGTAAAGAAGATTATCAGAAGCTTACCCAGAAGATGGGGTCCAATCGTGACTGCATTCAAGATTTCCAAGAATCTGAATGAAGTGTCTTTGGAAGAGCTTATTAGTGCCTTGAGAAGCCATGAAATAGAGCTGGATGCAAACGAGCCTCAAAAGAAAGGTAAGTCTATTGCATTAAAATTAAATATCAAAAAATGCACTAACACTTTTCAGGCTAGAGAAGAAGATCCTGAAGAATCAGAATCTGAAGAAGAATATGAACTGTCCATGATCTCCAGAAGGGTAAACCAACTCTGGAAGAGCAAGCAAAGGAAGTTCAGAGGCTTCAGAAGTTCAAAGAGATTTGAACGTGGAGAATCTTCTGATGACAGAAGATTTGACAAGAAGAAGGTCATGTGCTATGAATGCAATGAGCCTGGACACTATAAGAATGAATGTCCAAAACTTCAGAAGGTGAATCCCAAGAAGAAGTTTCATAAGAAGAAAGGTCTTATGGGAACATGGGATGACTCTGAATCAGAATCAGGATCAGACTCTGAAGGAGAGCAGGCAAACTTTGCGCTGATGGCGACAGAAGATGATGGATCAGAATCTACATCAGAATCAGATTTTGAAGAGGTATTTTCTGAACTATCTAGAGAAGAGTTAGTTTCCAGTCTAACAGAGCTTCTTGAATTAAAAGCTCATCTTAGTATCAAATACAAAAAGCTGAAAAAGCAATTTGAATTTGAAACTATGAAGCTTGAGTTGGAAAATTCTGAATTAAAAGAAAAAGTTTTAAAATTATCCAATAATGTTGGATCTCCTTCTAATTCAGAAAAATCCACTCCCAGTCTGAGTCATATTCTGAAAGAATATGATTTAAGTTTCAGGAAGTTCTTATCTAGAAGTATTGGCAGAAGTCAGCTAGCTTCTATGATATATGCAGTGTCTGGGAACAAGAGAGTTGGCATTGGTTATAAGGGTGAAATCCCATACAAGGTTGAATCTGTGGATGATATGAAAATATCATACAAGCCTCGGTATAACCAATTTAAATTTGGCCACTCCCATGATATTAGGCTCACTTCACATGCTCAAAAGTTTAACACTATTCACACCAAGAAACATGTGACACGACCTAAGAAATATCATGAATCTCCTATTAAAGATTATCATGTTGTTCCTCCTTTGTCTTATATTGCTAAACCCAAGTTCAATCAGAACTTGAGGAGAACTAACAAGAAAGGACCCAAGAAAATGTGGGTACCAAAGGAAAAGAATATTTCTATTGCAGATTCTCTTGGTGACAAAGAAGACAACATTCAACATGTCATACCACCTGGACTCAATATGTTCTCAACACATATAGGGAAGAAGGACTGTTTCCCAAGTCCTGGTACTTAAATCTTTTGGAGTAGCTAAGTTTGAATGAGATTAGAAGAGCAAGTTTATTAGTTTTGGAACCATCTGTTTAGTTTGTTTCTAAAGCAATGGTGTTTCGTTCTTGGTTATTCTGAATGCTCTAAAAGCTACAGAATATACAATATTGAAACAGTGATTGTAGAAGAATCAATCAATATCTGGTTTGATGATAAACTTGGTTTTTGAAGAACCAAAGCAGCTTAAGATTTTTGCAGATAAAGTGTGTCTTATCAGAAGCTGCAGAACCAAGAAGCAAATCTCCAGAAGCTGTGTATATCAGAAGTAATGAATCAGAAGATCATTCAGATTTACATTAGCACTTCAGAAGAAGTGATTCCAGAAGAGAAAGTTGATCAGATCAGAAGCAGTGATCAGAATCTGAAGGCGTAAAGTCTATTCTGAAAATTACAGCCGTCATCTATTATCTAATGGTGAACACGTGTCTGTACGGTTAGTACAAAGCGTGCAGTTGATAAGACGCCGACCTAGGTAACTGTATTAAATCATTTCATTTACCACGTTCTCTCTCCTTATGTCACTCATCATTTAATAAAATTGATTTCCTTTGATTCTGGAACTGTTCAGTTGATTTTTTTTTATCTGTCTCTATATATTCTTTTCAAATCATTTCAAATATCTTTTTCGCTCTGTGTCTCTCTTTCTTCTTGCATACTCTCTTTTGAAATCTTCTTATTCGTTTCTAAAACCCTAACCGAAAACCCAGAATTTGTTCCTCTTAGTTGTTCATTCTGTTTCAATGGCTGCTTCTTCATCTCAAAATGTTGGTTCATCTACTCTTCTCCATATGCATAATGAAGCAAACCAGGAACTCACTCCAGTCGTTGCATGCTCCATTCCTAAGAATGAATTGGAAGTTCTTTGTGAACTCATGGTTGATTTTGATAACATTGAAGAACACCAATTTCATCTCAAAGAAGATATGATGTTTCAAGGATGGACTTCGTTGTTCACCGAGTTTTGTGGACCAGTCTACCCAGATCTTGTCAAGGAATTTTGGGTTCATGCAGTTGTCGCTCCTAAATCCATCCTGTCTTTCGTCCATGGAAAATTTGTGGTAGTGACTGAGAACATCCTAAGGATGATGTTTGATCTGAGAAATCCTGAGGGAGCTTTTGAAATTGATAAAAGGGTTGAGTGGAAAGATGTTTTATCCACTCTCTACAAGGACGTAAATGAAACAAAGAATGTCAAAGACATGAAAGATCTCTACAAAATCTGGACCAAGATTCTTCTTGGATGCTTCTATCACAGGAAAGGGACACATGCTTCTGATTTCGTCAACAATGAGCAAAAATACATTCTGTATTGCATTGCCACTCAGAAGAAGGTTGATGCTATCTACATTATCTTCAACCATATGTGGAAAGCTGTGAAGGATTCCAAAAATGCCTTTAGAGAAAAAGGTGGAACAATCATTCCTTTTGCTAGAATTATTACAAACCTTCTGGTGCATTCCAAGATTGTTGAGAGCCTGGAATCTGAAGGTAATATCAAAGACCTTGCTGTAACTGTCATACCCCAATTTTTAACCCTAAGATCCTATATCATTCATATCCCAATCACTAATCAAGAGCTTCACTTGGAAGTTTTGTTTATGGTGTTGCACTCACCTCATCAATAAGAGGGACCATCAAGCACCAATGATTGTTTACCTTGTATGCATATTATACTAACCCAAATACCAAAAACATTGCTTTGTTTCTTTGTAGGCTTTTGTTTTGTAGGTACCAAGCCAAGACATGCAATAAACAAGGCATTTTTCAAGTTTTTGACTGATGAAATCGATTTCCCTATTGGGTAAATCGATTTCCCTGCAGCAATCTTCAACAAAATCACATTCTGGACAGCATGAAATCAATTTCCCTCCTGGGTAAATCGATTTCCCTAGTGTATTTTGCGCCAAATTCTCTTCTGGAACAGAGTGAAATCGATTTCATTCCTGGGGAAATCGATTTCCTTAAGGCGAAATTCAAAAAATATAAGGAGGGAAGCTTGACATCATTTTGGCACCTTTTTATTTGATCATTTTACCAATTTTCCACCTCATCAAAATTAATCCCTTCATTAAACCCACTTAAACCCCATTTTACCACTTTTTACCATTTAATTGCCACTTTAATCACCAATTAAACACAAGCTAATTACCAAATGCAAAAAGACCAAACTACCACTACTCTTGCTCTCATCCTATAAATAGAGCCCACTACTCTCTCATTTCTCAAGCTTTTGAGAGCCAAAAAACCTCTTGCAATTTCTCTCCTCATTCCTACCAAATTCACCAAAGCTCTTCATTATTTCATAAAGTTTGTGAGTTACATCTTGAACCTCACAAACTTTGAGCTAAACCACCATCCATTTCACTCTTTTTTCTTCAATTGTTGAGAGATCAAGATTTGTGTTGGTGATTCTTGAAGTAGATCCAAGTTTTGTTCAAGATTTGGTAAAATTTCTTCATCCTTTTTGTATATCATGATGTAGATCTTTGTTGCTTGTGTGTGATGCATCTTTGATGCTATATTGGTGCTATTTGTTGGTGATTTGATGGAAAATTCGTGCTCCAATTGATGTTTGATCATAAGGTGTTTGTACATTTGTTCAAGTCAAGTTTTATGCCCCTAAATGCTGTTTTTGCTGATTTTTACACTGAGGAAATCGATTTCCTTAAGGCTGAAATCGATTTCCTGCTGAGCGTGACTTGTTTTTTTTGAAAACTGCACTATGGAAATCGATTTCCCTCTGCATGAAATCGATTTCCTGCTGGCAGAATGTGGTTTTTTTGCCTTTTTTATGCTTGTTTTGGTTTCCTACTTCCTCCACTTCATTAATATCATTGGATCTAGGATGTTGATAGGTTTGAAAGAACCAAATCCATAATATTAGATGAATGATATTAATGATAGTGTGAGTTGATTATCTTTTGTGAATTTTATTCTTCTTCCTCCATTTCATTAATATCATTGGATCTAGGATGTTGATAGGTTTGAAAGAACCAAATCCATAATATTAGATGAATGATATTAATGATAATGTGAGTTGATTATCTTTATGCATTTTATCTTCTTCTTCTCCTTTTTTTCTTTTGATCGATGAAAGTCTTAATACTTTGAGAATTCTTATGGATACTTCTGTTATTTTTCTTATGCTTCTGTTATTTTTCTTTTGTCCACTTGGACCATACTTTATTTTTTCGCTAAAACACTAATAAATAACCAAAATCTAAAAAATACATAAGGTTCTCTTTGGACTATCGGTTACTATCCCTAGCGCTCTGGAGATTCGGACTTATGGACCTAGTACCACTGGACTCATTCTATTACTATCCTGTGATTGTTCTGTCTGTCTGGCATTGTTCTGTTGTATGTTTATGTGTGCAGGTATTTCCTTGAAAGCCCTTGATGGTTAATTCCAAGGCATTGATATAAGGATTTTACCCGAAAACAGCCGTTACTCTACCCGATTTTCGTCAGAATCTTAACGTGCTTAATGCAAAGTGGTGCTAAGACAATAAGTTCATCTAGATCCCCAAGTGTTAATGTGTTGGTATTGATAAATCCAAAGGATGGGAAAACTACCTTGGCTCTTAATGTCAAGTGTTGGCTTCTTATTTGGTTAGGCCGTTTCTTTCCTTAGCTTTTATTTTATGCATTAGGTTAGCCTCTTCATCTCCTCCCATTCTTAAATTTTCAAAATCTTCTCCCTTTTTCTAAAATATTCTTATGTTTGCAATCTTTTCAAAACTTTTTTCTTTAAAACATCTTTTGCCCTTAGTGGCTTTTCTTCAAAAGTTTAGACACCGTTAATTGTCGAAACGAGTGGTTATACCCCACGATTTTGAAATTGATTGATAAAATGAGATCTTTTCCGCGTGAGAGAGCTAGTGGCATACTCGTTGATTTTATCCGAGTTGGAGCCCTTCTTTCATTTGCGATGCAAAGAACTTGTTCGTTCTCATGCTCAAGATCAATGGCTGAGTATTTCTCTCTAACGACAACAAAGTGTTTATTCGTTTTAAAAACGTTTTTCCCAAAAGCGGAACTACATTAGCTCTGACTTCTCCATTGCACCAAGGAGGTATGTAGGCCCAAGGCTTAATGCTTTGCCGAGCTTATTTTAAAAATAAAAAACAAACCGTTTTTTAGCACACACACACAGATTTTCAAAAAGGTTCCCGTGGAGTACCACGGATATGAGGGGTGCTTTAAACCTTCCCCTCATATAATCAACACCCGTACCTGAGATCTCTTTCTTGTTTTAAAAACAAAACTTTGGGTTTTACGTTCTTTTCCCTTTTCCTTTGAAAAAATAAAGCGCGGTGGCGATTTCAAACGGAATATTGATTCGAGTCAATCTCATGGCTTCGATATCAGATTTTCCCCGCTACAGAAAAATGGCGACTTCACTGGGGATCCAATTTTAAGTGTGTTAAGCCTATTTTTGTTTATCTGTGTGTTTTTATCTGTATATATTGTTATGTGCTTTGTTTTTTATCTTCTTTTTTTTCTTTTTGGTGCTCGATGGTTCCTTTGTGATGAGATAAAGTTCTAACCCGAACTTTGGTGAGTAACTTGAGATAGGAGGTGGTAAGACCAATAGTCGCATGTCAGGAGCAATCCTTACCATGAGCGTCATATGGTGGAACCCCAATCAGTGGAGGCCTCATGGAAGGTAGTAGAGGTTGTTACGAACCATCGTGATAACGCTATTACTTTCAATAGTGAGTGTCCGTAGAAGCTGAATGGCCTAGAACCTTTTTAACACATCTAAGCCTTTTTAGGATGTAGTGCAGAAACAAGATCAAGTACCAATTTGAGCTTGTTGTCATGCGATACTACGCTCAGACGAGGTCTTTTTAGGCATATTATTGGCGCCCATGAGCAATTGTGCGTGCCGGTAATATCCGATAGAAGATTGAAAACTCTGGGAACCTTTGAAGAACCCGATCGGCAGGTACAAAATTCCTTAGATCATACCTTTTGGGATGGTTAGACCCATGGCTCCATGCTCGTGACGTCGAACCTTTGAACTATGATCTTATGTGACCTTGCGTGCTCTTGGTTGTGGTTGATGCATAAATCATGCATTCATGCATCCATGAAAACTCTTTTTCTTTTGATTTTCAAGGAACTTAGATGTCTTTCCTTGTAAACATCATAAGTTTCATCAAACTCAATGGATCTTGGGTGTTGATGGGGTGAAAACTCTAATCCACCAAAATGGATGATTGATTTTGATGATAACTTAATCGAAGCTTTAGTCCAATGTTGAGTGATTACAAGTTAATATCTTAAGTTCCTTGAAACTCAAAAAATAAAAAAACAACAAATCATCTGCATTGCATGCATCATTCTGCATTTGGTTCTGCTTTCTAAAGAAGTTTTCCAGAGCCTTATTTCCTTTCTCCTGGTATCATCAGTACAACACTCTTACTAAGAAGAAATGGAAAGCATCAAACAAGAGATTCTTGAGCTCCGTGAAGAGGTGGTTACTCTGAAGGCTGGTATGGAGCATCTGACTGCTCTGGTCAAGACTCTAGTTGCTGCCCAAGTCAATCCTTCTATGATGGAAGAAAGGATGGCAAAGGTCTTTCTTGAAACTCTGAACTCATCCTTTCCTGAGGGGATAGTAGTCCATACACCTGCTGACTCCCATAGAGAGGTGGATATGAAAGCGCTTCTAGAAAAGGATGTCCGAAAGGAATGTTTGTTTGAAGAAGGTAACTCAGCTGGTAGTGTGAAGAAGTTTGGTAATGACTTTTCAAAGAAGATAATCAGGGGAGGAAACAATCATCATCAACATCAGAATGTTTCCTATGTCGTTCCTGTATCCAATTCAGTTCATGCAATCCCAGATTATCAGCAGAGCACTCGTCAACAAGATTCTCCACCGAACGAGCAAAATCAACCTCAAAAGGGGAATTTTGATCCTATCCCCATGACTTACGCAGAATTGTTCCATGCTCTAGTTCATAAGAATTTGGTTCAGACAAGGTCACCACCTCCAATTCCCGAGAAGATTCCTTGGTGGTACAATGCTAATGTCACTTGTGCTTTTCATCAGAATGCTCCTGGACATAACTTAGAGAATTGTTGGCCTCTAAAAAATGAAGTTCAAAGATTAATCCATGCTGGTATTTTGACTTTCCAAGATGTTGGTTATGATGTTCAAGCCAATTCTTTGCCAAAGCATGATTGAATCACTATTGATGGTAGCCTGAAGTTCAAAAGATGTGTCGTTCAGCATATGCCCATATGGAGAGGGTTTTTCTCAGTTTTAGTATTCTTATTGATTTCCATTTGTAATATTTCTTGTTTTTCAATGCATTGTTTGCATGTAGAAACTTGTTTATTTTTGAATGTTAATGCTAACACAATAATAATGTTTGTCTTGAAGTAATCCATTCGTTTCACTCATGCTTATTTGTTTTTATGCATTATGATACCAATTGCTTTTGCCAAACTCTTGCTTATGCAAAGATTGGAGGGAGGATGATGATCTGAAAACGCAAAATTTCTGGTTGTATGCTTTTGAATAAGACCCTGCTGATGATTTACAGGCATTGTTTCAAATTCCCAAACACCGGAGATATAAGGAAGATAATCCCTTGTTAACCCCTTTGAGCCTTGAAGTAGGATTTTCTTTTCTAAATGAAAAAACCCTAATTTTTAACCAGGGGCAGGGTAGTGTTCAGTTGATTTGACCAAGTGTTCATATTTCAAAAAGGATTGTGCATCCAAAGGTCAAGCACGTCATATCCACATCAAAGGTTGGATCATGGGAAACCACAATGGTTATTCCCCGCACATCAAAAGGCTGGAAAATGTGAAACCACAATGGTTATCCTTCATCCGCCAAGAAGTGAAGCAGTCATAACCCTCTCAAGAAGTCAAGACAAAGTCAATATCACATGATTTGTTCAAATCAAAACAATAAAAAAAAAAAGAAAAAAAAAAGAAAGAAAGAAGAAAAAGCTCGCTAAGTCAAAAACTTGAAAACAAGTGACTTAGGCAAAAGTTAGAGCATCCCGCTGGACGACCAATGCAAAAGAATCAGTCCAGACAAAAGTTAGGGAAATAAATAAATAAAAAGAGAAAAGAGTGAAAAGTGAAAAGAAAGGACTACAAAGCAAAAGTCCTCAACAATGAACAAATCTGTGTGAATACAAAAATGAAGACAAAAGGGTGACTGCTACTCCAAGAAAGCTTCATCAGGTCCTTAATGGCACAAAATCCTTTTGAGAGATGAATACTCGTGTTAAGTTAACTGAACATAGGACTGGAGAACATCACGAAGATGGGGTGGGCTAAATAAACTTTGAGCCTAAAAATCTTTTTTTCTGAAAACCGTGAACCAGGCCACGTTACAACCCTCAAAAGTCCTAATTGAAGCAGGGTTTATTTCGAAAGCATACTTAAACAAGAAAGCGTTCCTGACTCATATCGGTTATGCTGAAAACTTGTGTTGGTATCATATGCATACAAAAAATCAATGTCATCTCTTAACTAGTGATTCATTCACAAAGTTATGTGACATCTTTTTAATGAAACTTCAAGACTTACATAATTGTTGCATTTTCATTATCATTCTCAGAATAAACATTTTTCTGCTTGTAAACATTTGTTTGACATCCAGGAAGTTTACATCTGATCATCAATAGAAAACTAAAACATTGCTAGGGGCATGTTGTTTTCCCAATATAATGCTTTTGCAAGTTTGATTACCATCATGGGGCAAAGTTTGAAGACTCTGTCGAACAAAGGAATGTGCCAATTTCACTCAATCTGGGGCAGCTACGTCGAGATTTGACAAATCTCCAAAAATCTGTTGATCTGGGGCAGATTATTCCAAGTCTTCATGATGCCAAGGATCTCTATGAACCTTTTTGAGGTAGTTTCCTTTCATAGACCACGTAGTCTGGGGCAAGTTGTGAATCAGAAGTTACCTTGATCACCTCATTAGCTTGAAGTACAAAGGTCGTTGCCATGACCAATCCAGAGTATGTCACTCTCTACCAAGAAGTTTTGAGACAACGGTTGACTGTTGGGTTTTCTTTCTCACTTTGTGTTGAGTTTTGAACTAAAATCCCCCGCATGTTAACTTGGTTGCTTTGATGTTAACTTCTTAGTTCTTCTGCAAGTTCGGAATGGTGATTTTCTCCAAAGAAATTTTCTCTGATTTCCCATAATAGAGCTTGATGTGTTGTCCAATCTTTTTGATAAGAAGAAGATGATCTGTAAATTTCTCACAGAGATTGATTAATCCCCAGTTGAGTTTATTCCTCAAGGGGCAAAGCTTTGTTTGACCGTTTCTATCCAGTTTGTTCTTGGAGTTGAACTTTGGTCTCTTGCAATACTATTTTGAACCTCTCTAGGATGGGAAACCTAGATTGAGAAAGCATTTATTTTGCACCTCTTGAGGATTTCTTCTTTCCTCAACAATGGAAAATTCATTTGTGATTGATGTTCTTATCAGAGACTTGAAAGATTTATTTTCCAGCAGTGATGTTATTGCACTCCCTTGGAATTTGTACTTGAAAGCAAGGGGCAGGTTTTGACTTTGAGCAACTTGTGTTATCCCCATCATGTTTTGGTTGACAACAAATTGAAGCCTCTTTATTTGAGCAAGTTTGTGCGTCTCCACATATCAATCTTATCTTCAAATCAAGTGATAATCTCTCATACTTTATGAACTTCTTGATTCCAAAATGGAAGAAGCGCAACGAATGGCAGTCTTCTTCATGAAGACAGTTCGTTCCGCTTAAGGATTTCTCGACAGGGTCGGCAAATGGCAGTCTCTTTCAGCAGAAGACAGTTTGTTCCCTTTGAGATAACGGATGGCAGTCTTCTTCATGAAGACAGTTCGTTTAAGAATTCTTGTTTTAAAGTCAGCAAATGGCAGTCTCCTCCATTAGAAGACAGTTTGCTCACTTTTTCCTAAGATGGGTCAACGAATGGCAGTCTCTTTCAGCAGAAGACAATTCGTTCCGCTTAAGGATTTCTCGACAGGGTCGGCAAATGGCAGTCTCTTTCAGCAGAAGACAGTTTGTTCCCTTTGAGATAACGGATGGCAGTCTTCTTCATGAAGACAGTTCGTTTAAGAATTCTAATTTTAAAGTCAGCAAATGGCAGTCTCCTCCATTAGAAGACAGTTTGCTCACTTTTTCCTAAGATGGGTCAACGAATGGCAGTCTCTTTCAGCAGAAGACAGTTCGTTCCGCTTAAGGATTTCTCGACAGGGTCGGCAAATGGCAGTCTCTTTCAACAGAAGACAGTTTGTTCCCTTTGAAATAACGAATGGCAGCCTTCTTCACGAAGACAGTTCGTTTTGCTTAAAGATTCCTCAGCAAAGTCAGCAAATGGTAAGTCGCTTCAGTGTAAGTGACAGTTTGCATCCAGTTCCTTTTCTCAAGCCATGTCCTTGATTAAAGAAGAAGTTGATCCCTATTCTTAGCGACAACTTATTGTTCTCAGCAGCTTATCGTCAACCATTGAGGCGGTAATTCAATTTGCTTCTACCTTCAACTATTGAGTTGGTAGCCTATCGTCAACTATTGAGGCGATGATTCAATTTTCTCTACCTTCGACTATTGAGTTGGTAGCTTATCGTCAACTATTGAGGCGGTAATTCAATTTGCTTCTACCTTCAACTATTGAGTTGGTAGCCTATCGTCAACCATTGAGGCGGTAATTCAATTCTCTTCTACCTTCAACTATTGAGTTGGTAGCCTATCGTCAACCATTGATGCGGTAATTCAATTCTCTTCTACCTTCAACTATTGAGTTGGTAGCCTATCGTCAACCATTGAGGCGGTAATTCAATTCTCTTCTACCTTCAACTATTGAGTTGGTAGCCTATCGTCAACCATTGAGGCGGTAATTCAATTCTCTTCTACCTTCAACTATTGAGTTGGTAGCCTATCGTCAACCATTGAGGCGGTAATTCAATTCTCTTCTACCTTCAACCATTGAGTTGGTAGTTTATCGTCAACTATTGAGGCGGTAATTCAATTTGCTTCTACCTTCAACTATTGAGTTGGTAGCTTTCCGTCAACTATCGAGGCGGTAATTCAATTTTCTTCTACCTTCAACTATTGAGTTGGTAGCTTACCTTCAGTGGAACGTTGGTATATGTTATCGTCAGCGGTACAGCGGTACATCTCTTCATATCATCAGTGGTACGACGGTGTGTTTTCTGTTAAAGGAAGATTGGCATTCTGATTCAGGATGCATACTTTCTCATCCCCAGTGAAAGAGGATGATCCCCTTTTCTCATCCCCAGTGAAAGAGGATGCTATAACCTCTCTGACGCGAAATGTTTTCCCCAGAGAAGTTTCTTTTCCCACCAAAGTTCCGTCTCTCCAACAAAGTCTTGCCTTCCCCAGTGGATTTATGCCTGCAAGACATTTGTTTTCCCCAGCGGAGATTTGCCAGCAAGACATTTATCTTCCCCAGTGGAGTACCTTTTACTCCCCAGTGTTGTCATGCTTTATTATCATCATATGCATTCATTAAACATTGCATTGCATCTTAGGATCAAAAATTGTGTTTTATATATTTAAGTCTCTTCGATTTTGTCAAAACGAAGATTTCCAATCATCGTATCTCCAAAATCGAAGAAACTTAAATAGGGGCATCTGTCATACCCCAATTTTTGACCCTAAGATCCTATATCATTCATATCCCAATCACTAATCAAGAGCTTCACTTGGAAGTTTTGTTTATGGTGTTGCACTCACCTCATCAATAAGAGGGACCATCAAGCACCAATGATTGTTTACCTTGTATGCATATTATACTAACCCAAATACCAAAAACATTGCTTTGTTTCTTTGTAGGCTTTTGTTTTGTAGGTACCAAGCCAAGACATGCAATAAACAAGGCATTTTTCAAGTTTTTGACTGATGAAATCGATTTCCCTATTGGGTAAATCGATTTCCCTGCAGCAATCTTCAACAAAATCACATTCTGGACAGCATGAAATTGATTTCCCTCCTGGGTAGATCGATTTCCCTGGTGTATTTTGCGCCAAATTCTCTTCTGGAACAGAGTGAAATCGATTTCATTCCTGGGGAAATCGATTTCCTTAAGGCGAAATTCAAAAAATATAAGGAGGGAAGCTGGACATCATTTTGGCACCTTTTTATTTGATCATTTTACCAATTTTCCACCTCATCAAAATTAATCCCTTCATTAAACCCACTTAAACCCCATTTTACCACTTTTTACCATTTAATTGCCACTTTAATCACCAATTAAACACAAGCTAATTACCAAATGCAAAAAGACCAAACTACCACTACTCTTGCTCTCATCCTATAAATAGAGCCCACTACTCTCTCATTTCTCAAGCTTTTGAGAGCCAAAAAACCTCTTGCAATTTCTCTCCTCATTCCTACCAAATTCACCAAAGCTCTTCATTCTTTCATAAAGTTTGTGAGTTACATCTTGAACCTCACAAACTTTGAGCTAAACCACCATCCATTTCACTCTTTTTTCTTCAATTGTTGAGAGATCAAGATTTGTGTTGGTGATTCTTGAAGTAGATCCAAGTTTTGTTAAAGATTTGGTAAAATTTCTTCATCCTTTTTGTATATCATGATGTAGATCTTTGTTGCTTGTGTGTGATGCATCTTTGATGCTATATTGGTTCTATTTGTTGGTGATTTGATGGAAAATTCGTGCTCCAATTGATGTTTGATCATAAGGTGTTTGTACATTTGTTCAAGTCAAGTTTTATGCCCCTAAATACTGTTTTTGCTGATTTTTACACTGAGGAAATCGATTTCCTTAAGGCTGAAATCGATTTCCTGCTGAGCGTGACTTGTTTTTTTTGAAAACTGCACTATGGAAATCGATTTCCCTCTGCATGAAATCGATTTCCTGCTGGCAGAATGTGGTTTTTTTGCCTTTTTTATGCTTGTTTTTGTTTCCTACTTCCTCCACTTCATTAATATCATTGGATCTAGGATGTTGATAGGTTTGAAAGAACCAAATCCATAATATTAGATGAATGATATTAATGATAGTGTGAGTTGATTATCTTTTGTGAATTTTATTCTTCTTCCTCCATTTCATTAATATCATTGGATCTAGGATGTTGATAGGTTTGAAAGAACCAAATCCATAATATTAGATGAATGATATTAATGATAATGTGAGTTGATTATCTTTATGCATTTTATCTTCTTCTTCTCCTTTTTTTCTTTTGATCGATGAAAGTCTTAATACTTTGAGAATTCTTATGGATTCTTAGTGAAGACTAGATCGTTACCTATTTTCTTTTCGTGCGGTATTGCTTTCGGAAGGCGATCTACATATCGCTCTTCTCGCATGCATTAGCACATAAAGTTTTGACCGGCCTCGTTGTAGGGTGATTTCTACATAAATCACTTGGCGATCTGCTTAACATAGCGCAATATTTCGTGTCCCGAATCAAAAAGATCAACCATGGAAGAGAATTGTATGCGGTTGATTTAAGACTTGTGGAGGTTTTTATCGTGTAGTCGCTATGATTTTATCAAGCTTCTGATAAGCCCCATTGACTTTAAATCCGAGTACATCATTCACTCACCATAGATCTTCCTACTAACTTTGATAACATACTTGACAAGTTTCAAGATGGTTATCTTTAACATTTAACAACTAACTTTAATTTCCGCACCTTTACTATACCGCTCCTTATATTACCGCTCTTTATATTTCTCGCCTTATCGCTTTACTTTATCATTTCATCATATTTACTTTCCGTCATTTTCTCTTTGTCCACTTGGACATATGTTTATGCTTCTGTTATTTTTCTTTTGTCCACTTGGACCATACTTTATTTTTTCGCTAAAACACTAATAAATAACCAAAATCTAAAAAATACATAAGGTTCTCTTTGGACTATCGGTTACTATCCCTAGCGCTCTGGAGATTCGGACTTATGGACCTAGTACCACTGGACTCATTCTATTACTATCCTGTGATTGTTCTGTCTGTCTGGCATTGTTCTGTTGTATGTTTATGTGTGCAGGTATTTCCTTGAAAGCCCTTGATGGTTAATTCCAAGGCATTGATATAAGGATTTTACCCGAAAACAGCCGTTACTCTGCCCGATTTTCGTCAGAATCTTAACGTGCTTAATGCAAAGTGGTGCTAAGACAATAAGTTCATCTAGATCCCCAAGTGTTAATGTGTTGGTATTGATAAATCCAAAGGATGGGAAAACTACCTTGGCTCTTAATGTCAAGTGTTGGCTTCTTATTTGGTTAGGCCGTTTCTTTCCTTAGCTTTTATTTTATGCATTAGGTTAGCCTCTTCATCTCTTCCCATTCTTAAATTTTCAAAATCTTCTCCCTTTTTCTAAAATATTCTTATGTTTGCAATCTTTTCAAAACTTTTTTCTTTAAAACATCTTTTTCCCTTAGTGGCTTTTCTTCAAAAGTTTAGACACCGTTAATTGTCGAAACGAGTGGTTATACCCCACGATTTTGAAATTGATTGATAAAATGAGATCTTTTCCGCGTGAGAGAGCTAGTGGCATACTCGTTGATTTTATCCGAGTTGGAGCCCTTCTTTCATTTGCGATGCAAAGAACTTGTTCGTTCTCATGCTCAAGATCAATGGCTGAGTATTTCTCTCTAACGACAACAAAGTGTTTATTCGTTTTAAAAACGTTTTTCCCAAAAGCGGAACTACATTAGCTCTGACTTCTCCATTGCACCAAGGAGGTATGTAGGCCCAAGGCTTAATGCTTTGCCGAGCTTATTTTAAAAATAAAAACAAACCGTTTTTTAGCACACACACACAGATTTTCAAAAAGGTTCCCGTGGAGTACCACGGATATGAGGGGTGCTTTAAACCTTCCCCTCATATAATCAACACCCGTACTTGAGATCTCTTTCTTGTTTTAAAAACAAAACTTTGGGTTTTACGTTCTTTTCCCTTTTCCTTTGAAAAAATAAAGCGCGGTGGCGATTTCAAACGGAATATTGATTCGAGTCAATCCCATGGCTTCGATATCAGATTTTCCCCGCTACAGTAACCTCTGGAGCCTGTCTGAATGCTTTTTCTCTAAAGAAGATGAAAATAATTGACACTATCATCAAAGTTCCTCAACCTCTAGTTGGAACAAGAATCAGAAGAGAACCAGTTCTAGCTGATTTTGAAACCTTCTTCAATAGTGAGGTACCTGAAGTCAGAACTAAGTATCTGAAGTCACAAAAAGAGGATAAGAGTCTTAAAGATCAAGACAAAGGTGCTCCTATTAATGTGAATTGCAAGAAAGAAGAAAGAACCAAAAGAAAGTTTGATCATCCCTCTATCAATCAGGTGAAGGTTGTTAAGAAAGCTGCTGCTACCACTAAGAATGAAGTTGTCCCAGAAGAAGTTATTGCAAAAGTTGTTAAGGCCGTATCTACTGATTTTGAGAAGAATAAGAAGGAAGCTGAGAAGAAGAAAAAGAAGAATAAGTCAAATAACAATGATGAGATTGTTGAAGTTGTTGAGAAGAAGATAACCAGAAAAAGGAAGATGATTCTTCAAAGCTCCGGTGAAGAGAATGTTGCTCAAGAGGCTGTGAATCAACAAGAAAATCTGGCAAATGTCAGAAAGAAAGAGATATCTAAAGGCAAAGCAAAGATTGTTGAAGAGCCTAAGAGTAAGAAACAAAAGAAGACCGAGGCTGTGATCGAAGCTCTTCAGAAAACATCCAAAGGTATATGTATTTCTGAACCTGATTCTACTCCTGCTGGTATTTCAAATGTTGCACCAATAGCGGTTTCCCCTACCCCTGAACCAGAAAAAGCCACACCAGAATCACCCATAACTGTCCGTGTTCTTACACCTCCATCTTCTCCTGCAACCAAACCCAATTCTCCTCCTCTCTCACCAATTCCAGATGCCTCCATCCCTTCTCCTTCACCCTCAACTAACCTTGTTTCTGACCAAGCTGCTGATGATCATGTTCTGAATATACCACCCATTCAAACTCTCTTTCCACCACACACAAATATCTCCATCTCTCAACCACCTCCCCATGCCAACTATGAACCTTTTCCTTCCACCACTCTAAATAACCATAGTGACTCTATTCTTCCAACCTCTGCATCACATGAACAGCTTCTCCGTGATTGCAACTACACTCCCAAGCCTCGTCCTGAAGCTGAAGTGGTAGTGTTAGATTGTGATACTGAAGCAAAATCTTCTTATAGGTTGAATAGAGAACCTCAACCGTACTTCTTTCCCAACCCTGCCTTCTCAAAGACCAAATTAAAATCCCACTCCATCTACCCTATTGGTGAAATTTTTGAAAAAGTAAAGAGGAATCTCAGAAGTATCTTTGATACTCTCAAAATTGCTGAAAGTTCTGGCTTGAATGATGTTGCTATGCGGAACTTCTGGAGGATCTTACGCAGAGAATCAGATGCTCTGTTATTAGAACTTCAGGAAGCCTGTATAGAAGCTGCCCCACGGCCTCGTGGAATTCTGAGAAACTATGAAGACTTCTGGTTTGTTCGTCTCAGAGGAAGACATCTTTTGGAAGAGAAGCCCTTTTTGGATGAATTGGAACAAGCAAGATTGGCTGTTGCATTGGAAGCTAACCCTTGCAGGGAGATTGTGGTCTGGATTCCTGATTATCCTGTTCTTCTTGGAGATTTCAAGACTCTTTTTGAATTTCTGAGGGAAAACCCTTCTGAGAAAGACCCAATCTTGGTCATTCCAAAAGTTGTTGACCCACCAGAAGTTGAAGGTCCTTCTGCTCCCAGGAATCTAGCTGCCATTCTTCAGGCACTTAAGAATGGAGAGTCTGAAATTCCAGCTGCAGAATATGGAGATGCGTCTATGCAAGAAGCAGATGCTGAAGATCATGTTGTTGAAACAGTTCCTGTTGAGGAAATCCCTGCAAATGATCTATCTATGGAAGCTGCAGATCAAAATGTCATCCTTGTGGATAGAAGCTGTGAAGCTTCTTCTGATGAATTTTCCCGTTTTGCAAGGAAGCTGGAAGTTATTCAGAAGAACCAGGATGAGCAAAGCTCAATCAATGCTGAGTTTAGAGCTTTCATGGAGAGGCAAGAAGGACACAACAATGTGGTTCAAGAGATGCTGGCTAAGATCATGTCAAAGCTAGGGCCGTCCTAGATTGAGTCTATGTTGTTTCTTGCCTTCTTGTTTTTGCTGCATTTGTCTTTGTGCCTCTTGTCTTCCTTCTTTCTTTGTACTTCTGTACTTCTAGATTGTTGAGCTTAAATGAAAATTATCTTTTTCTTCCATGTGTTTCTTTTTAGTCTTTCATCTGAATCTTTTATGTTTTTGATGTTATGACAAAAAGGGGGAGAAATATGTGATAAATGATTTGATCTAATCAGTTGTTTTACTAACAGAACTTGTAAAGTTCTATGTTTTTAAGTTGTGTTGTTGCAGGAATCAAAGATTCAAGATCAACATAAGAAGCAACATATGAATCAAGCTCTTGAATTCTTGAAGCAAGCTGAGTGCTAGGAAGCTTCAGAATCAGAAGCAAGAAGGAAGAGTGATCAGAAATAGCTCTTGGATTCTTTAAGCAAGCTGAGTGCTTGGAAGCTTCAAAATCAGAAGCAAGAAAGAAGAATAATCAGAAACTCTAATAATAGAATATGATCCAAATCATTGTCTATTTGCTCTGATACATTGTCTATTGGATCTGATATATTCTATATGGCTTATATGCCTCTGATACACATTTCGTGTTCTGATACACACTTTATGTTCTAACTCATTCATGCTGACTTTTGTCATTTAGTTTTGTTCTGTAACATTTCAGGATGTAGAGATGCTCTGATGATGCTCTGGTACATTCAACAATGTTCTGATACAATCTAGCATGAAGTGATGTAAGAAGAAATTCAAAGCTCTGGAGCTATCTGAGGGAAGCAGAGATTAGAAGCTGCGAATGTTCTAAAGATCCAGAAAACTCAAGTTCTGAAGCTGTCCTAAATGGAAGTAGAAATCAAAAGCTGTGAATGTTCTGAAGATCAAAGAAATTCAAGTTCTGAAGCTGTCCTAAATGGAAGCAGGAATCAGAAGCTATGAATGTTCTAAAGATCAAAGGAATTCAAGTTCTGAAGCTGTCCTAAATGGAAGCAGGAATCAGAAGCTGTGAGTGTTCTAGGGATCTAAAGAAATTCAAGTTCTGAAGCTGTCCAATGGAAGCAGAAGTCAGAAGCTATGAATTATCAAAAGACAAAAGCTTATGTGATCGTCTCTACCGAAATAATCAGGGAAGTCTTTTATTATTAAAGTTCTTCGAGTATTTATTTCGGGGGGAGATTATTCATCTCAAGGGGAGATTGTTAATCTCAGGGGGAGACATATTCACATTCTTATGCTATAGCTGTGTAATTTGTCTTTAGCCGTCTGCTCTTTCTGATCGCAAATTCATATCATTTATATATGTTTTTGTCATCATCAAAAAGGGGGGGATTGTTAGAACAAGATTTGTTCTGATCAATATTCTTAGTTTTGATGATAACAAGGATATGAATTTTGTGTGAGATAATGTGGTACTCTAATACATTGCAATTTCCCTTTCAGGAAATATATAAAGAGTATGCACAAATCAGCGCTCAGTAGCTTTGTCTCAGAAGGTTCAGCATGCAACATCAGAACATGGTCTGGCAAGACATCAGAAGATGGTCAAGGCAGAATCAGAACATGGGTCTATGGAAGCATCAGAAGAACTTGAGATCAGAAGCAGAAGCACTGAAGTTCTCATGGTATCACGCTCAGAAGCACTTCAAGGTCAGAAGACAAGAAGATGCTATGCACCAAGCTGTTTGACTCTGATGATATTCAAATATAATATTCAAACATCAGATCAGAAGAAAGTACAAGTGGCAGGCTACGCTGACTGACAAAAGGAACGTTGGAAGCTATTAAAGGCAACGTCAGTAGACACAGCGTGAACAAGGCTCGAGGTAGTTGACAAAAGCGTGAAACATTAAATGCAATGCTGTACGGAACACGCAAAGCATTAAATGCATCCAACGGTCATCTTCTCAAACGCCTATAAATATGAAGTTCTGATGAGAAGCAAGGTCAACAACTTTGAACAAGATTATTCAAAAAGACTTGCTAAAACGCTGTTCAAATCAAAGCTCAGAAACTTCTTCTTCATCAAAGCTCACTACATTGCTGTTGTAATATATTAGTGAGATTAAGCTTAAACGTTAAGAGAAATATCACAGTTGTGATTATAGCTTTTCAGAAGCACTTGTAATACTCTTAGAATTGATTACAATAAGTTGTAAGGAACTAGAGTGATCGTGTTGATCAGAATACTCTAGGAAGTCTTAGAAGTTATCTAAGCAGTTGTAACTAGAGTGATCGTGTTGATCAGGAAACTCTAGAAAGTCTTAGAGGGTATCTAAGCAGTTGTTCCTAGAGTGATCAGGTTGTGATCAGAAGACTCTAGAAGATTTAGTTGCGGACTAAGTGGAAAACCATTGTAATCCGTGCGATTAGTGGATTAAATCCTCAGGTGAGGTAAATCACTCCGTGGGGGTGGACTGGAGTAGTTTAGTTAACAACGAACCAGGATAAAAATAACTGTGCAATTTATTTTTATCGTCCAAGTTTTTAAACTACACTTATTCAAACCCCCCCTTTCTAAGTGTTTTTCTATCCTTCAGATTAAGGCTGACACTGACTGAGGATAAGCAAACATAGATCCTAGACTCTGCTAAGGAAGATTGATAAAGATAAGGGTGACAGAGACTGTCCATGCCTCTCATTCCAAAAAGTGTACTCAATATGAGATTGAGACAATCTTAGCTTGTTTAAAGTATGGTTTAAAGAATGGAAGAAACTCGCCAGGATAGGCTAAAAGGTAACTAAAGACCTGTTCCTATGTTTATAAGAAACCTGATGGGTCCTTGTATACAAGCTCAAGAGAAAGCTGGGAATGCTTTTAAGAAGCCTGTGGGTCCTTGTACAAAGCCCAAGAGGAGGCTAATCGAAGGTCCTTGTTATAGCACAAGAGAAAGCTATGTGGTTTTGAACTTATTTTGGATTTAAGCAAATGGGTAAGAAGTTTCACCGGGAATAATTCCTCTTTGGGTGGATGTGCCCTATTTTGGGTTCTAAGGTTTTTCCCAAGATGTTTCACCGGGAATAATTCATCTTGGGGGTTTGAACTACAGATCTCTAATTAGGAAAGAGCCTTCACCGGGAAGACATTCTCAATCCTAGGCCATATTCCTATAATATATATATATATATATAGTTTAACTGTCCTAGGGTTTACACTCAAACGTAGTTCTAAACAGATATATAAACAGTTCTATATTTGACAGTAATTTAAATAAAGACTGTAAACTGAAAGCTTGTAAAGCCTAACATGGATGGAGTGGAGGCCTTTGAAGATGTATGTACAAAGCCTCAATAGCAATTTTATTGATAACAGTTGAATGTTTATTATAAACAGTTAAGGGTTTTTGAAAACAGAAGAAGTGAAGATGGACAAAGGTCACATAGGTATCTGAAGAGTTTCACCGGGAATAATGCCCTTCAAATACCAGAAGAATGTTTTGAAAATAGAAAGGAGATTTTGTAAATACAGTTTTTGAAAACAAACTATGAAAAGAAAAAGGTGTTGGGTCTTACACTCTAATAGAGGCCCAAAGATAAAATGATTTACTGTTTATAAAAACAGTTGGAAAATGATTGAAATGATATAAGGTTTGGTTGTTTGAAAACCTTAATTATCCGTCTAATCGGAGATTGGAAACAGTTTTGAAAATTTGACAAAAGTCAACTTAAATAAGGTAAAGACAAAATCTAACCTCACTAAGACCTATATGATTAGGATTTTATCATAAAATTATTCACAAAGTAGTTTGGTCAAAACAAGATAAAAATATATATTTAAAGTATTTAAGGAAACACTTAAAACATACTATTTTAAACCTAATAAAAACACATGAAATAAATAATATTTTTATGATTTTTTTTATTATTCACAAAATAGATATATTAAATGACAAGTGTGTAAAAAATGAAATCAAAATGAATTAATTTGATAGGTTAAATAATTGTTTAAAGTTGTGAAGAAATCAAGTGGAAAAAGTGATAAAAAATAGGGTTTTGTCACCAACCAGGTTTGAACCCACGCCCTTTATGTTACCAGTCCAAAACAACACCACTGAGCCAACGCGCGCTTGGTGACAAATGAATGGTTCCATTGCAATTCATATATTACTCAAGTGCATAGAAGCAAAAAAAGAAATAAAATCAAAAGGTCTGGGGCGAGGGGGATTCGAACCCCAGACCTTGGGCACGTGCAACACACAAACACTCTTTACCACTGGGCTATAACGATTTAGCCGTTTATGAAACAACTACCATTCAAAATAAAAGAAACTTTAGCCCTAGATTTGAATTTTGCGCGCCACCACCATTGTCATCTTCAACCTCTAGCTTTTGGATTTTTGAAATTCTGAACTCTCAACCATTTGCAAAGATGTAAAGATCAAACTTGCTCTAAATTCTCTCACGATTTCAAATATGTAACTAAAATGAATTTATATTAACTAGATCTACTGAATTATCTAAAATACGTGAAGAACCCTAAAATTTGAAATTTAAATTAAATGCCCATACTGAAGTATAAATGATTGATGATAGAGGGTTTTTAATCCTCTGATGATGCTGAATGAAATGGTATCAAGATTTAACCAAAAAGGTACACGAATTAAAGAGGTGGAGTTGAGAAACTTACCTCTGAAAATGGAGGTCGTGAGGATGATAGAGAACACCTGGGCTTGTATGAATGATCCTAAAAACTTCCTTGGGACTCAGTGATGCTAACTGAATGCTTATTGTGACTTCAATCCTTTTGAATTGCTCTACCCGGCACCTTCGATTTGAGCTTCAAATGGACATGGAGGGTGATGAATCTTGAGTTATAGATGAGCTGCAGCCATCTGAACAGCTTCACTATGACCTAAGGAATGTGTCTGGATGCTTGGCTTTGTTGGAAACCTTCTGAATTGCTCTATGGACCTCCAACTGCAACAGCTCCAAAGTGAGAGCAACAATGGTGTTCTTCCACCTACAAATGTGATCCAGGTGCTTGGATGACCTCAAATGAGCCCCCTTGAGATGTTAGAATGCTTACTTTCCAAAGAGAAGCTCTGGTTTGAAGAAAACGATTCTTCTTGCCAAAGAACTTTGAAAAACCATAAGCATGAGAAGAGAAAGAGAAAGCAAGGAATATGGTTGCTTTGGTGTGTTTTCTGAATGAGATAGAGCCCTCTATTTATAGGCAAATGGTTCAATACTGATTGAGAGAGTGAGCTTGCTTAATGAGGTTGATTTGGTTTCTTGGCTATGAAGGAATTCAAAAAATATCCAAAATGCAATGATGAGAATTTTGATTCCATTTGATCAATCCCCTAGCCCTCGATTTTGCTTGATCTTAGGGGACAATTCTGAGACAGAAATGAGCTCTAATTGGTTGGTGAGAAGATTCCTTGGGTGATTCATCAATTTGCCATAAATTCCCAAATGTAATCATTACATAATCACATGTTCTTGTTTTGGGAATCTTCCTCAATTCTTATGCTATGGTGAAAATGAATGCATGGCATGTTTTCAGATGTGTTACGGGTCGTGTAGCATCCATAAGTGAGGTCATGTGCACAAAATTTCAAAGTTCCAAAATGGGGCATGACCTATAATTTCACTTCATGAGGCCAACTTTGAACAAGCATAATTCCTAGCTCAAAATGAATTTGGAGAAGGTTGAGCACAATTTTGAAAGCCCTAAACATCTACTTCAAATCATTAGTTTATGGTTTCTTCAGAATCATTTGGGAAAATTGTGAAAAATGAGCCCAAAGTTGGATGAAAACTAGGTTAAAAACACTTAGAAATATTTCTATGTTTTTATGACCTAAAGCTTCAAAATTCCAAATCTCTTAAATGGTTGATCTTTTGAAAACAGTTCCTATGTAAGATGTTGTTTTATTTTGCAAGATCTACAACTTTCATGTTGGAAGTTTTTTGCGTAGTGTAGGTGAAATTTTGAGTTCCCACAATGCCCTTAAAAACCCTAATTCCCGACTTTTTGCTCCTTGGTGAATCTCTTTGAATTTCTTTGGTCAAATGACTTTAATAACCATATATTGATGATATTGATCTTTAAAAGTCATGGTTTGACCAAAAATCTAAAAAGTCAAAGGTGATCCCATATAGTTGACTTTTACCTGATAAAGTAAAATTTTGGACTTTTGTGTGGAATCAAGATCTTCTCCTCAAATGGGTGATGTAAATGGATTATATTGAGGTAGTAGAAGTCCTTGAACCATTTCTTGAGTTTTGGATCCATGTCCTGATTAAAAGTCAACTTTCTTGGTGACTTAGGTCAAAAACCCTAATTGTCGACCAGATGAAATTGATGACTGTGGATCTTGGCTTGGAGTGTAATGCCCAATGGATATTGTCATATGAGCTATTTGAATATGATTGATGTTTTTGAATGATCCCCTGGGGTTTTCTGGGGTTTCCCAAATGTAATCCCTGATTTTAGTCCTTGATGGGGCTTAAAACCCTAAACTGGGTATCAAATGAACAAGTGACTGCTCTGAGTATCTATTTTTTCTTTGATGAAAAGTCTAAAAGATAGGACATCTCAGGGGGTCAAAAATTAGGGTATGACACTACACACACCTTTAGGGTAACCCTTCTTGTTGCTTGTTGCCTTATCAATTGTTGCCTTGTTGCCTTAATCTAGTTGTATTAAATAGTCAAGTCCCTCGATTCCGAGGATACCTAAAGCAAGGTTACCTTAAAAATAAAAATCATCTAGTCCCTCGATGTTGCCTCAGAAAAATATGATGATGGTCCCAATTGCTAAGGTATCCTCACCTGTTGCCTAAAAATGACTATTATATCCTTCCCTTAGACTACCTGCCCTCTTTATGGTAAGGGACACTCTTATGGGGAACGATAATTTCTCGATGACCCTTCACATCCAATTGAAAGACTTACTGCCCTCTCATGGTATGGATAGACCCTTTCACCCTAAAAAGCTAAAAGAATAAATTTCAAAACTTAGGGTAGTTGCTACTAATTGCTTGCTCTAAGATTCAAATTACTCTTCACACCTCTCTTTTCAAATACTTTCAAAACAAGGCTACGCTTATTTACAAGCTAAAGTCCTTAACAAAATCTTTTTATTATTCACACACGACACTTCAAAACTTTTCAAACAATTCAAAAGTGAGCTAAAGCAATTAAGAACTCATGGATAACCATGGATGCAAAGGGTCCCTTACAACTTCCCTTTGTATAACCTACCCCCCGAACTCAAAATCTTTCAAAGGTTTTTCCTGTTCTTTTTGCCTTTCCAATTGGATAAAATAAAAGTCGGTGGCAACTCTTGCTATCCGCAACATTTCAAATAAAGTCAGTTCACTGTATTACAGTCAGTTGGAATGGTGTAGTATTCGTAGCTTCTTTAGGTGATGTTCGGAAAGCCCAGAGTTTCTGGTCTAAAGTCTTGTGCCAATTCTAAGGTTTCTTCCCTACGTGCTTCTTTATCAGCCCAGTTATTACTTTATTAGCTGCTTCGACTTGTCTGTTTTCTTGAGCAAATTAAGGTGTAGAAGTGAACAACTTGAATCCCATCTCTTTCGCAAAATCCTGCATCTTTCGACCAGTAAACACTGATCTCTAGTACGTGGTTATGCTTTCAGGGATTCCAAACCTATACAATATATGTTTTTGAATAAACTCAATCAAAGCCTCTTGGTCTACATTGGCTAGTGGTATTGCTTCAACCCACTTTGTGAAATAGTCTATTCCTACTAATATATATCTCTGGTCTTTGGATGATGTGGGACGGATTTCTCCAATTAAGTCTAATGCCCAACCTATGAAAGGCCATGGTTTAATGATTGAACTCAATTCGTTTGCAGGTGCATGTTGAATACTTGCGTGTTCCTGACATTCCTGACAACCCTTGACGACCTCTATGCAATCTTTTAGCATAGTAGGCCAATACACTCCATAACGGAACAACAACCATTTCATTTCGTGCCCTGCTTGATGAGCACCACATGCCCCACTGTGCACATTCGAGAGTGCCAAGTAAGCTTCAGTTTCGCCCAGACATTTTAGTAAGACCCCCTCAGGGGTTTTTTTTTAACAATTCATTTCCCATCAAGATGTATGATAAGGCTCTATATTTTACCTTTCTATCCGTATATGTCAAAGGATCTCTCAAGTAGTTTACAATTGGACTCCTCCAACCTGTATCTGCTAAAGAATCTATATTTAACAGTTCGAATTCTTCTTCATTAGTGAAGCCTAATTGTGAATTCTCCAGATATTTTGGAGACAGTTTTGTGCCCATTGCCTTTCCTCTTACCTCAATCAACTCTTCTAATTTTTCCTTTGATACTTTGTATCCTGAGGCTAACTGTGCCAAATCATTAGCTTCTTGATTATTTACTCTTGAGACGTGTTTCAAATCCATGTATTCAAATTTTTTGAGCAAAGTATCCGTCATGACAAAATACATGATCAAATTCTCTTTGATGCATTTGTACTCTTTTGTCAGTTGCTTTATTACTATATATGAATCTCCTTTAATTTCGACTCTGGTTGCCCTCAATTCCATCAAGGCTTCAAGTCCAGTAAGTAATGCTTCGTACTCAGCTTCATTGTTGGAGCATATAGGGCCTTCAATTTTATACTTGAGCGTTGTTGGAATTCTTTCAGGAGAAATTATAAGAATACCAACTCCACTTCCCTCTTTGTGTGTTAAACCATCGAAGTACAACTTCCAAGGCTTCAAATCAACATATTGCTAGGGGTTCTCAACAACTGCATGATCTACAATGAAATATGATACAACTTGTCCCTTCATTTCCTTAAGGGATTGAAAGATTAAAGAATACTCAGTAAGGGCCAAAGCCCATTTGCTAATTCGACTATGCAATATTGGTTTGGATAGCATGTGTTTAATAACATCAAAATAGGATGAAACGTAAAGATCGACTGGCTTTATATAATAGTTGAGTTTTATACAAGAGAAATATAAACAAATGCAGAGTTTTTCTATGACACTATACCTAGTCTCTGCATCATTGAGTACTCTACTTAAATAATAAATGGCTCTTTCCAAGCCATTTTCATCTTCTTGTGCTAAGATGCTACCTATTGTAGTATCAGAAGCTAAGATATAAAGACGCATATTCTTCGTCCCATTTGGGGGGGACAAGATGGGTGGGTGCATCAAATATTGCTTGATTTCGTCAAAAGTTTCCTGATGTTCAGCGTGCCATTCGAACCTTCCTTGCTTCAGGCGAAGTAAGGGGGAGAAAGCTTGCGTACGCCCACTCAAATTAGAGATAAATATTCTTAAGAAGTTTATCTTTCCCAATAGTGATTGCAATTCTTTCTTCGTGGATGAAGGCTTTGTTTACATAATAGCCTTTGTTTTATTCTGATTAATTTCTATTCCCTTTTTGTGGACTACGAAGCCCAGCAAATATGCAGCCTGCACAAAGAAAGCACACTTAAGGGGATTCATCTTTAAGCCATGTTTTCTCATTCTTTCGAATGATTGGATGAGATGATCAAGATGACTGTCATTTGAAACAGATTTTATAACAATATCATCTATGTACACCTGCACGAATGTTTCTATAAAATCATGAAATATAGAATTCATTGCTCTTTGATAAGTTTCCCCAACAATCTTCAAGCCAAAAGGCATAACGACCCACTCATAGGTACCTATTGCCCCAGGGCAAAGAAAAGCTATTTTGGACACATCTTCTTCTGCAATGAAAATTTGATTGTATCCTGAATATCCAAGCATACTTCGACACTCGAAGCCTGCGACTGAGTCTACTAACACCTCTGCCACAGGCATAGGATATTCATCTTTAGGGGTCACTGCATTTAGATCACGAAAATATATACATACCCTTAAAGAACCATTTTTTTTAATAACAGGTACAATATTAGCAATCCATTCGACATACCTCGTAGTCCTAATGAATTTGCAACAAAGAAGTCTTTCAACCTTTGCTTTAATCTTCGAGAGGATTCCTAGTGCGAATCTTCTGGGATTTTGCTTGATGGGCTTCTTCCCTTCTTTTATGGGCAATCTCAATTCGACCAAGTCACTCCTTAAACCAGGCATCTCATCATAGTCCCACGCGAAACAATCTTTATTTTCTTTTAGTAACGCAATGACTTTTGACTTTAGGGCTGACTCCAATTTTGCGTTGATATATGTCACCCTTGTTCGACTCTCGTCTCCAAGATTTATTTCTTCGAGTGGATCTTTATCTAACATCTTTATATTTGGTGCCATTGGATCCTTTTCAAACCCCAAAGGTTCTTCATCATAGATCCCGTCTAATCTTTGGCCTGCTTCTTTGCTTGAAACCTGTTCGTCCTGGATTGTATCGTCAGGTGGTTGTGGGATAAAGTGTATCCCAGGGCTTGGTACTTCTGATTCTTTTTGTGTGGCTTCGACAGCCATGTTTGACAGTTCGGCTTCAAGAGACGCTTTCCTTTTATTTTCGGCTATGTAAGCCGAAATCTTTTCAAAGAAAGATGACTCAAACATAATCAACGTCTTCATCCCAGCCAGTTGGTCGTATTCCTGGTAATCCCACCCTGTAGAGAATGATATCCTTTCAAACGATTTCTCCATCAGATTATCATATATTGCCCCAAACCTGGGACACATAATGATTTCTGTCATTTCCTTATGACATTGAACCAGGAAGCTTACAAGAATTTCTCCAGGCCTTGGGTAAACCTTCAGCAACTGGTTTTCTTGCCTCTAGTGCCGCTGCATCTTGTTTCATTGGGCCCTTTCATAGTTAGCTTGGACCCTTCGATTCAGCATAATCGAGCACCTTGGACACATTAGCATCCTTCCAGCATTTTTCTCATGACACCTCCAGAGAAAATCTTTCAAGCTTTCATTTGCCTGTGGATTTCTATAGTTTCCCTTTTCTCTTTCTTTCACCAGACACTTCTCTAGTTCCTCAATTTCAGATAAAGGTTGCCCAACGTTCACCATATTGACGCCTGCTGGGGGAACTTCAGAAATTCTTATCTGTTGGAGCTTCACCCTGAGGTCTTCAGTGGCCTCGCTAGTTTTCTCCTTAAGATCTTCAGTGGTCTTTGACTCGAATGACTCTTCAACCTCAGTATTAAAGATTACATTGTTGTTTAGGCTCTTCGACCTTCATGTGGTTCTTTCCTTTATCGGCAAATTTCAAACGACCATCCTTGATAGCACTTTGAATTAGATCCCTGAAAAGAAAGCATTGTGAGGTTTTATGGCCTAAAAATCCATGATATTTACAAAAACCTCGTTTCTTCCGTTGTTCTAATGGAGGAACTTTGGAATTGGGAGGCACTATCATCTGGCCATCTTTTACTAATAAATCAAAGATTTCATCACATTTAGTGACGTCAAAAGTGTATGTTTTCTTTGGGAACTTATCATTCTTATCATTTTCGACAGGATTTTTCCCATTCGAAGGGGTGAGCAGTTTACAAGAGTATGGGGGTGCTTATTTTAATTCAGCTAAGTCTATTCCGACCTCTTCGAAACTGTATGAATCTTCGAAGGCTTCACTTTCAGCATCTTCAGCCTCAATATATGCTACTCTCTCCTTCTTGTAATTGTTGTTTGCTCTGGCCTTTTCAGCTTTCAATCGTTCGACTTGTCGAACTCTATCTGCCACCTGGGCCATATCTCTCAAATATTGAGTATTTATTTCTAATTGAATAGTCCAAACCGCCTACAACCATTTCGACTAATTCATGTTCCGGGACAACTGTGAAGCATCTTGATTTCAGCAAACGGAACCTATTCAGGTAGTCATCTATGGGCTCTATGAATTTCCTCTTAATGCTAGCCAACTCTTTCAAACTAATCTTGGTTTGTCCCATGTAGAATTGTTCATGGAACATCCTCTCCTAGTGTGCCCAAGCGTCTATTGAATTTGGAGGTAAGGTGGTGAACCATGTGAAAGCATTTTTTGTTAGCGGACTAGGGAAATATTTAATTCTCAAATTTTCGTTGCCCGCTTAATCACCAGCCTTTGTCAAATATCGGGCTATGTGTTCCACAATCGATTCACTAGTATCCCCTGAAATTTTGTAAATTTGAGTACTTTGTTACCCCTTGGTAGTTCAGTTTGCAGAATATACTCTGCTACAGGGGAAGTGTAATTTGGACGTCGAAGTCCAGTATTAAGGCCATTATTGGCCATAATTCTTTCTATTAGAGTAGTTCGGTTATTTTCTATCGCCATATTGTCTCTCCTAACCCTTTGTAATACTACATATGGGTGCTGGTCCCTATTGACTACAACTAACCTAAGTTGTTCTTTGAAAACTTCTTGTTGACAAGTATTGGCCCTTCCGTTCTGATTTTCTAAATCTATCACTTGATTTCTTTCACCGGGTCTTTGCCTAGGTGGCTGAACTAAATCTTGAACAGGTTCTAAGATTGGTTCGCCTTCTCAAATGGTAGTCTGGTTATTTCTTCGCCTAGTAGATGTTTGAGGGGCTTCAAAGAAATCTGCCATACGACCTATCTGTGAATATATGTTTTGGTATGTTTCTACATTATCCTGGTTAGTTCTGGCATTGTTTGTTATTAAGGGAGAAAAAATCGAACCCATTTCTCAAGCAAAGACACCCACCATATCGTGATTGCTAGCATCCATCCCGTGCCTAAATGCTGCTTGATTATTTGTAGTTAAGGTAGGCATTTGGCCTGATGGGCCTGGATTTTGTACACTTCGACCTACTGAACCGTCGTTAGGAGAAAATGTCACCATACCAGGTTAAGTGTAAGTGGTCCTGCACATTGTAATCCTGCAATATACGATGTTGGCATTCCATAAGGGAACCAAGGTCTCCAACTCTCGAACGATGATGATGGCCTTGGGGTATGTAATTGACTTGCAGAATTTGTCGAAAAATGTGGTATTTCTGTTGTGTCTGTAAAGGAAGGGATGGCAGTCGAACTAGAGACTGGCATTGTCCTTGTTGGCACTGATGTATTTTCGGGAATGGCCTTGGAACTACTTATGGCCGTAGACCCTGTCGAAGTGGGTATCTCCTGTACTTCTGGCATAGAAGTCAAAACATTTGTAGTACTTACTGCTACTGTTCCTGACCCTTGTGGGGAATCTTGGTTCCACTGGTCGAATTGACCATTTTCTTGTTGTACCTTCGTTTAGGAATCGATTTCACGTTGTTGGTTAATTTACCGCTCCTAAGGTTCATACAAGGTCTTGATATATTCTAAACAAAAACAAACAACAAATTTATGACAAACCGTTTGACACCGTCCCACAGGGTGTGCCAATTTGTTTACGGTGATTTCCGGTAAACAACCGCTAGTCCTCCTGTTTACGGTGATTTCTGGTAAACAACCGGTAGTCCTCCAAACTATAAATATACTTTGGTTACTCGCAGGATCGACTAGATTTATCCTAGGACATAGTCAAATAGTTGTCTTTTGAGATAATTTGGTTCATGTTTGTTGGTCTTTTGCGTCGAAACTCGGTTATAGTATGAACATGTAAGTAACTTGCGAAATAAACTAACAAAGAATGTACACAACTGATACATAAACTAGTTATAAAGGTAAGTGTAACTTCGACAAGAACGTAACAAAAATGTAAACTTCAGAGATGTAAAATGCAGAAATGTAAAGTGCAAAAATGTAAACTGCAGAAAAGTAAAGATTAATCGAAGAACATAAGGAAACTTAAACTACAAGAAAGACTAGGCGAAAAAATAAAGGAAAATTAAAGATACTTTGATTATGTAAGTAGAAATACAAACATATTAAATATGTGGTGTCATACGTACATTTCTCAGCAAACTCTTTCTCTTAACACTTGATACTTGAGTGATTTGTACAAAATGTAAACATTGGATCCTGATATTAAGGCCCTTATTTATACTAATTTGACCCTAACGGTTCTACACTAACGAAATGCCACGTAGCTCACATGCATACGCTTCGAATCCCTGGGGCGCCATCTGTCCTTGTTTGGTTATACAGAATATTTCGAAATTCAAATCCTCCCGCCTGAATTCTCTTTTGATATGTGGCAACGTGATTTTTAACGAGAATGCAACAAATACTCTAAGCTTCAGTACTCTTTGTATTTCGAGAAACGCTTAAGTCTCAAACACAATCTATCTCGATTTCGCTTCGATTTCAATCATCTTCATCATAAATATCGTCCTCGGACATGGCCATTTAAAAGCCACTTATTCTCGGGAATGGCCATCGGAAGCCATTTTTCTTTGAACTCTATCTTTTCAAGAAACATTTTCTTCAATCAAAATCTCCAGCTAACAAATTGCCACCAAAAAATATTTATTTTGACAAACAAGAGAAATAGGCATTTATTGTCATGATGAGATTTCATTTTACTCGTATTTTTAGAGTTCCAAGACATCTGACTAACGTCATAGTCATTTATGACTTATCTTTCAAAACGTCTTGTCATTTTCAAAAACGTCTCTTCAAAACGTGCATCCCCACGTTTTGTCATTAATTGTGATCATTGCTCCTAGAAACTAGGAGTAAGGCTAATAATTGTTCGACCGCCGTTAGATTAAATCATCTCTCGCCGCGTGTCCTTTTGACCATTATTCTAAAATATTTGAAAAAGCTCTTACTAAACCTTTAAATACTCAAGCTTTAGTCTTCTGGGTTTTCCCTTTGTAACACAACTTTTTCCTTCATTCTTCTACGACTAAACACACAAAAAACCCCTTTTTGGTTTTTAACCTAATTCTTGAAGCAATTTCATCTATGGCGTCTTCTACCATCCAAACCTCCACATCGGAGACCTCAAATGCTCTCCAAATTATTCAACATTTTCAACGCCCTAAACAAATAGGTAACCAACAATATATTCCAGACCCAAACGTAGCAGAAACTCGTGCTATTTACGCTTCTCAGGTAATCATCCCTTTTGCACTTTCTGGAAAAACTCATGCTTTTATGGGTCCTTTACCTGGAGATAGTAGTCCTTCTCTGGGGAAATTCTTTGCTGCTTATTATAAGACTAGGCCCTTAGTTAGCAAGAACCAAATAGACAAAGAGGGCAACCTAATATTAGCTGAAACTGCCAATATAGATGATGCATCGACTGAAGCCACCGTAGCCTTAGAGAAAATTAGATTGAATTATGCGACCAACTTCCTGAAAGTGTTTAGATCATTCCCCTTAGCAAAGGATCGTGAACTGTATTATGCTTGGTTGACTAAGGTAGAAAACAAAAAGGCTTCGTTCTTGAAAGAATTAGGAATTTATGATCCAATTCAATTATCCAAAATAGGTTTAGAATACAACCAAAACATGTTAGTAGCATCGGTATATTTTTGGGATGCTTCTCACAATAACTTTCACCTTCCTTGGGGAATGATTACCCCAACTCTTTTCGACATAGCGGCTATCACAGGGCTTCGACCAATTGGGGAAGTTTTTGATCCCAACCATGTGGACACCGATACCATTCAATTCAATGAAATCAAAGCCACTTACACAGCTTTTATCCTAAGAGATCATGATCAAACGACTACTGGAGTCACAGATGAAGAACATATTGCATTTCTGGCACTCTGGCTTTCGAGATGTGTTTTTTGTTCTAGATCTCTCCAAGTTGCAAAGTGGTACCTTTGTATGGCTAACCATATAAATGCTGGAAAGAAATTAAATTTAAGCCAGTTAATTTTAGGGTACCTTTATGAAAATCTTGTCAAAGCAGCAAATCTTGTCAAAGACTACAAATCAGGATCTCTTCTCTTCGCTAGACCCTTCTGGTTACTACAGCTATGGCTCCGTGCCACTTTCGAAGCTTATCTCCCACGTAAAGGTGTTGTGGACGAAGAAGATATGGCAATCCGAAATTGAACTGTCGAAGGGACTAGACTAGCCCACCTAACTCCTAAAGAAGAACCAGGAAAGCTTCGTGAGACTTTTTTAGCGTACATGATGATGTTCGCTGAACGTTATCAGTTTAGTCCTTCTATGGCTCCATTTGTGAAAAGAGAGGTAGATCTTGAATGGTTCACACAAGAATCCCCAGAAACTTCTCCAGATCAACAAGCAGAATCCATGATTATCTGGGAGGATTTCTTGACGCCTAAGTTGCTGTATCATCGATTACGATCTTCAAAGAGTCATTGATGTCTCCTTTGTTACCAACCAAATCTCGTATCAAGACAATTTGGGTTGGTTCAACTCAAGCCAAAATGTATGTATGAAAAGAGAAATCATATGTGTCTACATACCATGCACCTATCTGAAGAAAACTATGAGTTTAAGATCTTCAAATATATCAGCATTACGACCCTCTCCCCCATTTCCTTCGAGCCTGCTTTCCATTCTACCATAGATTTCCATCAGTGGTGAACAGAGTATTATACCAAGCAAATCTTCGATGCTGAAAGTCTTTCACAGGAACTAACTGAAGCTTTTGCTGATGTGCAGGCGAACTTCAAAAAAGGTACTTCAACTCATATTAAAGAAATTAAAGCCTTTCAAAAATTCTTTGAAACTATCTATAGGCCTAATGACCTTAGTCGGACCGTTCGTGAAGCTGCGGTCACTTTGCGTGAAAAATTTTCCACTAAGTTGGATAAGCTGAAATTGCCCACGTATGTTCGACCTGAACAACGTTATGAAGTGGCTTTCAAACTTTATCCTCCAAAATTCCCTCCACTACCTAGTGCTGATTTTGGTGTGGCTCTAAGTCCTTCTTTTCCAGACATGTTTGTGAGTGGGAATGTCCCCAAAACGAACAATCCAAAAAACGCGCTGTGTGAATACAAGATCACACTCACAAAGATGTTTTTGATTCATGGCAAACTCCACAAGCATACAAGCAATAAGGCACAAGCAGAAGAACTCAAAGAAAAGCAAGCATTGGTCACTCATGACAGAGCAAGTCGACCTACTATGCATATAGGTCGACTCAATACAAGTAAAACAAAAGGAACTCAGAAAAACAGCAGTTAGGTCGACCTACTCCCAACCCAAGTCGACCTAAAATGGAGAAATTTACATATCATTCTGCCAGGTCGACCTACACAACAACTAGGTCGTCCTAAACTGAGGAAAGCTCCCCAAAATGTATCTGAAGTGGATTCTGGTCGACCTACTTCTTTAACAGGTCGACCTAACTGGGAACAAATGTTATTCAAAGGATATGAAGCTCTGTTAGGTCGACCTAAGCACTACAAGAGGTCGACCTATTTGATCAAAAATGCCAAAATTTCTGGTTTTCTTTGCTCCAACTGATAAGCTCTCATATATATTGTCCAAGGTTCATTATTACAGTTCTTAACACCAACAACTGAAAGATACACAAAGGTTTCTCATCTTCGATCATCGACACTACTCCAACACAATTATACACAATCATTCTTGCGTTGAGGGTTAGCATTCGAGATTGATAACGTCCATGGAACGGAATTGGAGATTCCTAGTGGGTGAAGATTTGTGGGGTTTTTAGTGAATAAAATCCGAGGGTTTTGTCCTCCAAGATAGGTGAATCTTGGGGGTTTTTATCAAGAGATTTCATCAAGGATCCATCTGAGTGTGAAGATTGAAGAACAAGGGTTCAAGGCAATTCAAGACACTGCAGAAAAGGGATCAAGTGAAGCTCTTGGGACACCTTGATCTGGCTCAAGATTAAGGGGGAAGAAGATTCAAAGGATCGACAAATTTGGTTTATTGTTTATCGCTTTGCTTTCTTCTTTGTATAAACTGCTTTCAACATTAATGGAAGATTTCCCAATTTCAATTTGGAATTGGGGGCAGACGTAGTCGTAGCGAGGATGATCGACGAACTGCCTGAACAAATATCGTGTTCTTGTCGCTTTTATCTTTTCATTTACGTTCTGTTCATATTTGGTCATAATTGCAAAATTGATTAACGATTCAAGTGTTAAAATTGTGAATTAAGATTCTGCATAAACATCACAATTCACCACATCTTGAATCATCATCAATTTGAACGTTATCAGCAAGTGTTTATCTTTTTTCTTATTCCATTATCACTGTATTGCAAACCAAAGTTTATCAATTTAGAAGTTAATCGATTTTCAGATGTGAAACGTATTGATTCGATAACATATCACTTCATCGTTAATCTCAATTATCTTGTGGTTTTGTCACATATACGACCCTTGCAATAACAGTCCAGAATAGACGCAAGTCGATTCAGAACCGCTTTCGCTTTAGTTCGAAATAATTCCGAAAAACTCTGTGAGATCTATTCACCCCCTCTAGATCCTTAGGCAAGCGTCTAACACGATGAACAAGTGGTTCTGACGAAGCATACCTTGGATAATTTCAAGGGACATCTTCATATAAGTCTTGAGCGCGTTCGTGTTTTGACTCCAATACTTGAAGGTTAGGGCTTGGACAATCCTTCAATTAACATTCTTTCCTTACCTATATACTAACTCTTATTGTGTTCACAACTGTAGGTCGAAAGAGAGTTATTAAGGAGGCGGCTGCACAAAAGGATGCTGAAGCTTCGAGAAGCAACAAAGCAAGTGGGAGTGATTCTCTCACCACTAGCAAGAAACAACGGTATATATATATCCTGAACATTATTAAATTTTCTTAGTATGAATATTCTCAAAGTTCGAAACCTCCACCAACTCCGAAACGGAAACCTTCGAACACTAGTGCTTCAGATGATGAAGACAAATCTCCTCCTCGTACCAGACAAACTGTGAAGAAAAGATAAAAGCCCACCATTTCTTCAGCTAGTGAAAAGGGGTTTGGGACTTCCAAGCCTACCTCATCAAGCGATAAAGTACCCTCTGATGAACAACTTTTGAAAACCACTGGTAATGCCCCAGTTGTCGAAAGTCATAATTCGAGCCCAAATAATGTCCCTCCCAAGGTATCAACTCTCGGACTTTAATAATCCATTATGCTTAATCTTTCATGCTAAGTTTACATTTTACCTTGCATTTCTAGGACGATGCAGGCACAGCTACTTCTGATTTCAAAGCTTTAACTCTCAATCTTGACCCTGATAATCCTCAAGGTACACCTTTATATGCTTTGAATTTATCAACAATTTTTCGTAGCTTTTATCTTAATATATCTTGATTTTTGTAACAGGTGTTCCTCAACGGATATCTCCCGACCTTTCTCCAGTTCTTGAGGATGATGAACCTAGTAAAAAGGTTGCTTCCCCTGAGCATTCTGAAGATACACATTCAAATGACGCATCTCCCATTATCAATCAAGACGAAGATATGGAGCAGAATCCTCAACATTCAAATACAGGTGAAGTATCTGAACAATCGACGAGGAGTAAGGATACTAACCTTGGGAATGCAACTATGGATGAAGTCTCTAGTTTGCATAAATCAGAAAATGTTTAAGCTTCGACCTTTGGTACTACTGTTACTCCAGCAACCACTTCGACCAAAACCTCTTCTGAACTTACTCCAGCCAAATTAGAGCAACTTAAGAGTACTAACCCTGTGAGCTTCCTTAAAGCCATGATGAATGCCAAAAGCGTTTTGCCCCTCAAAGTTGGGGTTTCCTCGAACACCTTGGTGGAAATTGATACAGGAGTTGGTGCTCCCAACCTTCTTCAGCAGATAAAAGAGAAGTTCCTTGAGACTAACCTTATTGAAGCTCTGAGTAAAGATTCCACCAGCTGCTTTGGGTTGAACAATCTTATAAAGAAGGTGGATCTGCTTCAGGTTTTTGACAAAGTCTCACAAGTGCTTATTTCACTAAGTTCTTTGCTTGATCAGCTTCAATATGATAACCTTCGAAAGCGAGATGTTGACCAAAAGCTCAACACGAAAGTAACTTCTCATAGTTCTTCGTGGAAAGCTTCTAGCGAATCAACTGCTGGAGTTGGTGCCCTCGAACTTAAGTACGCAAAGCGCCAAAAGGAGTATGAAACCTATGGAGCGGATATCAAATCTTGGGAACATGAAATTGAACGCCTCGAAGCAAAAATTAAAGCTTCCAAGTCTCGTCAAGAAGAGATCAAACAATCCAAGCAAAATGAATTGGATGAAGTGGGTCAAGCGGGGATTCAACACCTCGAAACGACGCAGAAATTAGTACCAGAAATCGAAGAGCTGAAGAAGCAACAAGCCATAATCGAACGCCGCTTGTCATTATGGGCATCCCGATATTCCACAATGAAAAATAATCTTCCTGAAGACTTTAATTAATTATGATAACCTTTGTAATGCCTTTTAGTTTTGCACGTGTCCTGCTTTTTGTAATCAGACTGGTTAATGAATATATATATATATATATATGATTTGTCTTTTAACTATCCATATATTTTGTCATGCAATGTCACAAATAATATTTCATCAATTCTTAAATTGTCAAAATCTATTTTTTTCAACTATCATGATGACCTCGATAGCGTTTACACGTGACATGATTACCCTTCGCAGCCACTTAGTTTTTGACTTGACGTTTCTACTCCACTAGCCGTAACAGTCATTTAATCATGACATCACTTTTTTCAAAACGTATAATTAAGACGTGCGTGTATCAGTTTCTAACATGATTACACTTCAACTTCCAAGGCTAGAAACGGCGGACTACATATCTTCCCTCGGGGAAATCACACGCGGTCCAATCAGAATTTAAAGCGTAACCACTCTTTAAGACAAACATTTTCTATATAAACCTTACCATTTATGTTGTCTCTTCATCCTCTTTCACATTTTCATCAAGATTTTCTCTTTTCTCTTGCAACAATGACACCTCTATCTTATAACAATATTATATATGCTATCCAGAAAGAGTTCAAACTCTCTGCCAAAGAGTTCGATCAAAACGGCATTGATGTTGATGAACTGTTTGCCTCTTAAAACTTACAGGTTTACCAAGGAATCTTGGAAGGGTCTGTTTACCCAAACATGTTGGCTGATTTCTGGATGTTTACATCCCTCCGGATGGATTCAGAAGGGAAAACCACCATCGTTTCCCAAGTCTGTGGATCTCGCATTACCATTTCTCCAACACTCATCTCTGAAGTGATGAGATGTGAGAACTCTGGCCTCGTTTTTATTGACAACTCTTTTACCATGATCACTTCTGCCATTTTAGCGAGTATCTTCGCTAACAATCCCTTCAACGCCCTTCTCTGTAGGATTTGGCATCAACTTCTAGTGGGCAACTTTCGCCCACGAAAAGAAGATCAGGAAAGCATTATGGTGGAAGACCTGGAGTTCATGCTTTGTGCTCTCCAGAAAAAGAAAATCAACATACCACTGATGATTTTCAAACATCTTACCGAAGCCGTTGCTGTTGCTGCCTCTCGCCAAGGCAAACCTTCTTGTCTTCCCTACGGAAGATTGCTATCTCACATGTTTGTTAAACAAGGGATAGTAAAACAGTTGTGCAATGAAGGATCCTTTGATCCTTTTGAGGCGGAAATCTTGCCCCTGCTGAACTTAGAGGATTTGCAAAAATAGGGTTAAATGAAGGATGTTGGAGACATTGTTGTCTTTGCTATCCATAATTTTGTACACTTCTTTTAGTAGTAATTTTTGGTTTTCATATGAGCTAACCATCTTGACCGAATGTACCCTTAATCCTTTAACGTAATGGAATATATTTTGACATCGTTTGTCTTCTTACTTTATATTATTTAACTTGCATAAAGATAAAGCCATTTTGGCAAATGTTTTACCATTTTGGCCCATGACATTTATGTTTAATGTTTACGTTTTTGCAATCTTTACTTCGTGCATGACTGGCTTGTATCTTTTCAGATACTTCCCATTCACTATTAAGATTCTACGATCTTCTGCCAACTCTTCTATCTCGTAAGCATTATTTGAGAATACTTTTAAGATTCGAAAAGGGCCTTCCCAGTGTGGAGACAATTTTCCTAAAGCTTGATTCTTTCGATCTATAGGCACAATAACTTTCCAAACTAAGTCATTGTTAATAAATGTTTTACCTTTCACCTTTTTTTTATGTGCTCTTGACACCCTTTCTTTTTGCCTTTTTATCATTTCCAATGCTTGAAGTTTGTTTTCATCCAGATCAACTAACTCATTCACCATCATTTCCCAATATATGTTTGGGGGAATTTCTTCTTGTCTATGAATCCTGACTCATTGCAAGTATATTTCGACTAGAAGTACTGCATCGTGTCCGAACGTCAATTGGAAAGGTGTAGTATTGGTGGCTTCTTCTGGTGATGTTCGACAAGCCCAAAGTGCATGGTCGAAGGTTTTATGCCAATTCTTAGGTTTCTTCCCTAGATGTTTCTTTATCAAACATTTTATCACTTTATTGGCTACTTTGACTTGTCCGTTTGCTTGAGCATAATAAGGTGTAGATGTGAGCAACTTAAACCTCATCTCTTTCGCAAACTCTTGCATCTTTTGACCAGTAAACACTGATCCATGGTCTGTGGTTACGCTTTTTGAATGAACTCACTCACAGCCTCTTGGTCTACATTGGCTAATGTTATTGCTTCAACCCACTCTGTGAAATAGTCTATTCCTACTAATATATATATCTCTGGCCTTTGGATGATGTGGGACGGATTTCTCCAATCAAGTCTAATGCCCAACCTCTAAAAGGCCATGGCTTTATGATTGAACTCAATTTGTTTGTAGGTGCATGTTGAATACTTGCTTGTTCTTGACATTCCTGACAACCCTTGGCGAACTCTATGTAATCGTTTAACATAGTGGACCAATAAATTCCATAACAAAACAAAAGCCATTTCATTTTGTGCTCCGCTTGATGAGCACCACATGCCCCACTGTGCACATTCGAGAGTGCCAAGTACGCTTCCGCTTCGCCCAAGCGTTTTAGTAATACTCCCTTAGGGATTTTGTTAAACAATTCATTTCCCATCAAGAAGTATGACAAGGCTCTATATTTCACCTTTCTATCTGTATTTGTCGAAGGATCCCTCAAGTAGTTTACAATTGGACTCCTCCAATCTGTATCTGCTAAGGAATCTATTTTAATACTTAAAATTCCTCATCGTTGGCGAAGCCTAATTGTGAGTTCTCCAGATCACTTGGGGAAAATTTTGTGGCCATTGCTTTGCCCCTCCCTTCGATCAACTCTTCTAATTTTTCCTTTGATACTTTATTTCTTGAAGCCAACTGTGCCAAATCATTTGCTTCTTGATTGTTTACTCTTGAGACATGTTTTAAATCTACATATTCGAACTTTTTAAGCAACTTATTTGCTATGACAAAATACATGATCAAATTTTCCTTGAAACATTTGTATTCTTTTGTCAGTTGCTTTATCACTAATTCTGAGTCTCCTTTAATTTCGACTCTGGTTGCCCCCAATTCCAAAAAGGCTTCAAGTCCAATAATTATTGCTTCATACTCAACTTCATTGTTGGAACATAGAAGGCCTTCGATTTTATACTTGAGCTTTGTTTGAATTCCATCAGGAGAAATTATAAGGATACCAACTCCACTCCCCTCTTTATGTGTTGAACCATCGAAGTATAACTTCCAAGGTATTAGATCAACATATTGCTGGGGGTTCTCCACCACTGCATGATCCACAATGAAATCTGACACAATTTGTCCCTTCGTTGCCTTAAGAGGTTGAAATATGAAAGAGTACTCAGTAAAGGCCAAAGCCCATCTGCCAATTCGACTATGCAATATAGGTTTAGATAGCATGTGTTTAGTAACATCAAAATGAGATGAGACATAAACATCAACTGGCTTTATATAATACTTGAGTTTTATACAAGAGAAATATAGACAAAGGAAGAGTTTTTCTATGGCACTATACCTAGTCTCTGCATCAGTGAGTACTCTACTTAAATAATAAATGGCTCTTTCGATGCCATTTTCATCTTCTTATGCTAACATGCTACCTATTGTATTATCTGAAGCTGAGATATACAAGCGCATGTGCTTCTTCCTATTTGGGGGGATAAGATGGGCGGCTTCATCAAATATTGATTGATCTTTTCAAAGTATTCTTGATGTTCAGAATGCCACTCGAACCTTCCTTGCATCAATCGAAGTAAGGGGGAAAAAGCTTGCGTACTCCCACTCAAATTAGAGATAAATCTTTTTAAGAAGTTTATCTTTCGCAATAGTGATTGCAATTCTTTCTTCGTGGATGGAGGCTTTGTTTCCATAATAGCCTTCGTTTTATTCTGATTAATTTCTATTCCCTTTTTGTGGACTATGAAGCCCAGCAAATCTCCAGCCTGCACAAAGAAAGCACACTTAAGGGGATTCATCTTTAAGCCATGTTTTCTCATTCTTTCGAATGATTGGCTGAGATGATCAAGATGACTGTCATCTGAAACAGATTTTATTACAATATCATCTATGTACACCTGCATGAATGTTTCTATAAAATCATGAAATATAGAATTCATTGCTCTTTGATAAGTTGCCCCAGCATTCTTCAAGCCAAAAGGCATAACGACCCACTCATAGGTACCTATTGCCCCAGGGCAACGAAAAGCTGTTTTTGACACATCTTCTTCTGCAATGAAAATTTGACTGTATCCTGAATATCCATCTAGCATACTTAGATATTCGAAGCCTGCGGCTGAGTCTACTAACATTTCTGCCACAGGCATAGGATATTCATCTTTAGGGGTCGCTGCATTTAGATCACGAAAATCCATTCTTTTTAATAATATGTACAGTATTAGCAATCCTTTCGACATACCTCGTAGTCCTATTGAATTTGCACCGAAGAAGTCTTTCGACCTCTGCTTTAATCTTCGAGAGGATTTATGGTGCGAACCTTCTGGGAGTTTGCTTGATGGGCTTCTTCCCTTCTTTTATAGGCAGCTTTTGTTTGACCAAATCTCTCCCTAAACCAGGGATCTCATCATAGTCCCAGGCGAAACAATCTTTATTTTCTTTTAGTAACGCAATAACGTCTGACTTTAGGGTTGGCTCTAACTTTTCACTAATGTATGTCACCCTTTTTCGAGTCTCGTCTCCAAGATTTACTTCTTCGAGTGGGTCTTAAGCTAATATCTTTATATTTGGCGCCATTGGATCTTTTTCAAACCCTAAAGGTTCTTCATCATAAATTGCGTCTAATGTTTGGCTTGCTTCTTTGCCTGAAACATATTCGTCATGAATTTCACCGTCAGTTGGTTGTGGGATAAAGTGTATCCTAGGGCCTGGTACTTCTGATTCTTTTTTTGTGGCTTCGACAGCCATGTTTGCTAGTTCGGCTTCAAGAGCCGCTTTTCTTTTATTTTCGGCTATGTATGCCGAAGTCTTTTCGAAAAAAGCTGACTCAGGCATAATCAATGTTTTCGTCCCAGCCAGTTGGCCGTATCCCTGGTAATACTTCGACAGGTTCTGCGTCATTTGGACCGTCCATTATTTCTCTGTTCCACTGGAATCCGTTTGGGTGTAAGAATAGATAATACATAGCATTTTTATTTGGAGCGTATATATCTTCTGCTGCATTGCATGGCCCTATATTTGCTAAGTTTTTGTCGAAACTAGTTTTGTTGACTTGGTTGACTTCATCCATATAGTAACTTTGATCACCTTCTATGTTTTCCACTATACCATCTTCTCTCCAGATAGTTAGCCTCTAATGCATTGTCGAAGGTACTACAGCAACCCCATGGATCCATTCTCTTCCCAACAAAAGGTTATAATTTGCCTTTGCTGGTATAACCATGAACATCGTAGGCCTTATGACTGAACCCATAGTTAAGTTCACTTGTATTAATCCCAAGGTATGTCCTACTTTCCCTTCATAGTTGGACAAAACCATATTATGAGGCTTTATGTCGGTATCGAACATACCAGTCCTTTTCAGCATATATTGGGGCATTAGATTCACTGTTGCCCCTCCATCAACTAGGAATTTTGTTATACCTTTATGTCCTTTTCAAATGATTCCTCATACCTTGGTCAGGTCTTTCGAAAAATGTATTCTGCTTTTCAACAGCCCCATTATTCAACACATAATAACACAAAGGTCTGTGTTTCTCCATTTCTTCTACAGACACCACATTGCAGTTGAAGTTTATGGATGACACTCCATCTGAATCGAAATCATTAGTCATCCTATCATATTCTTTCCAAGGACTAGACTGCATCTTTTCTTCTTCTTTCTCATTTTCAGAATTGAATAGCTTGCGGTATACCGGAGGTTTTCTTGACCTTGCCCCCTGCATTGGGACTTTAGTGCTGCCAGACTCTCCAACCTCCTTCGCCTTGTATTCTTTCTGGGCTTTCTTCATTCTTTGGTGTCTCCTCCATTGAGATCTAGACATTGGGTTCCTTCCTTTGTAATTCTCCAATCTGTACGTCTCTCGATTTGATGCCTGGAACTGCTTTCTATAAGCCATTGCAGTTCGTCCGCCTTGGTCCCAACTTCACCATTTGTTATTTCCTGCACCAGCTTGTGTCCATCTATCCATGGGTATGTCTGCAGGAAGTTTGAATGTCACTCTTCAAGCTTTAGGATGAGGACTATCAGGCCTTTTTAATGGTGTTCGATTGTCGAACACATACATGTTGGGGCGGAGTCCTTGAGCTTCCCAACCAGTAGTGAATAACACCCTTTCGAATGATTGTGCCATAAGGTTATAAGAGACTTCCCCACATCTGGGACATATAACGATCTCTGTCTTTGCCTTGTGACACCGAACCAAGAAACTCACCAAGCTTTCCTCTGGCCTTGGATAAACCTTCAACAATTGGTTTCCTTGCCTCTAGTGTTGATGCATCTTGTTTCGTTGGGCCCTTTCAAAGTTAGCTTGGACCCTTCGATTCAGCATAATCAAGCACCTTGGACACATTATCATTCGTCTTGCATTTTTATTGTGACACCTCCAGAGATAATCTTTCAAGCTTTCAATTTCCTGTAGATTTCCATAGTTTCCTTTTTCCCTCAGCAGACACTTCTCTAGTTCCTCTAGTTCAGATAAAGGTTGCCCAACATTCACCATGTTGACGCCTGCTTGGGGAGCTTTAGAGATCCTTATCTGTTGGAGTTTCACCTTGAGGTCTTCAGTGGCCTCGCTAGCTTTCTCCTTAAGATCTTCAGTGATTTCTGTCTCGGAGGACTCTTCAACATCAGTATTGAAGATTACATTGTAATTTAGGCTCTCAGTAGCCTGGTTTCCGGTTAAAATCATCTCCCATTAAGTAATGTCAACTTCAGACACATCTACCATATTGATGTCAACTGGTTCAGCGTAGTTAGTGTCAGCGACATTCAGGGGGTCTGCATCGACCTTCATGTGATTCTTTGCCTTATCACCGAACTTCAAACGTCCATCCTTGATAGCATTTTGAATTAAATCCCTGAAAAGAAAGCATTGTGGGGTTTTATGGCCTAAAAAACCATGATATTTACAAAAGCCTCGTTTCTTCCGTTGTTCCAATGGAGGAACTTTAGAATTATGAGGCACTATCATCTGGCCATCTTTTACTAGTAAATCAAATATTTCGTCACATTTAGTGACATCAAAAGTGTAAGTTTTCTTTGGAAATTTATCACTTTTGTCATTCTCGACTGGATTTTTCCCATTCGAAGGGATGAGCAATTTACAAGAGTAAGGTGGTGCTTCTTTTAATTCGGCTAACTCTATTTCGACCTCTTCGAAACTGTATGAATCTTCAAAGGCTTCGCCTTCAGCGTCTTCAGACTCAATATATGTCACTCTCTCCTTATATTTTTTGTTCGCTCTGGCATTTTCATCTTTCAAACGTTCGACTTGTCAAACTCTATCTGCTAGTTGGGCCATATCCCTCAAATATTGAATATCCAATTTCTTTCTAATTGAATAGTCTAGACCTCCCACAGCCATTTCGATTAATTAGTGTTCTAGAACAACTGTGAAGCATCTTAAATTCAGCGAACGGAACCTATTCAAGTAATCATCTATGGGGTCCGTGAATTTCCTCTTAATTCTAGCTAACTCTTTCAAACTTATCTTTGTTTGGCCCATATAGAATTGTTCATGGAACAATCTCTCCAAGTGAGCCCACGCATCTATGGAATTTGGGGGTAAGGTGGTAAACCAACTGTGAAAGCATTTTCCGTCGCTATGTTGTCTCTCCTAACCCTGTGTAATACTTCGTCTGGGTGTTCGTCCCTGCCTACTACAACTAGCCTAGGTTGTTCCTGGGGAACTTATAGTTGACCAGTGTTGGTCCCTCGATTCAGATTTTCTAAATCTATTACTTGATTTCTTTCGATGGGTACCTGCCTAGGTGGCTGAACTACGTCTTGAACCCATTCTAAGACTGGGTCACCTTCTCAATAGGTAGACTGGTTTTTTCTTCGCCTAGTTTGAGGGACTCCCATGAAATCTTCCATGCGGCCTATTTGTGAAGATATTTTTTGGTATGTTTCTACATTATCCTGGTTAGTCCTAGTAATGTTTTCTACCAAGGGAGAAAAAATTAATCCCATTTCTCTAGCGAGAATACCCACTATATTGTGGTTACTTGCGTCCATCTCGTGCCTAAATGCCGCTTGACTGCTGGTAGTCAAAGGAGGCATTTGGCCCGATGGGCCTATATTTTGTGCAATTTGACCTACTAAACCAGCGTTAGGCGAAAATGTCGCCGCATTAGGTTGAGTATATGTAGGTCCTGCACCATGTAATCTTGTCATATATGAAAACGACATTCCATATGGGGTTCCAGGTCTCCAACCATCGAATGATGATGACGATGGTCTTGGGGTTTGTTGTTGATTTACGAAGTTTTCCGCAAAATATGGTATTTCTGTCGTGCCTGTGAAGAGAGGCATGGTGGTCGAATAGAAAACTGGGACTGTTCCTGTTGGCCCTAATGTATTTTCGGGCATGGCTTGGAAACTAACTATAGCCGCAGACCCTGTCGAAGCGGGTATCTCCTGCGCTTGTGACATAGAAGTCGAAACATTTGTAGTATTTGCTGCTACTGTTCCTGACCCTTGTGGGGGATCTTGATTTCCCCTTCCACTGGTCGAATCGACCATTTTCGTGTTGTACCTTCGTTTAGGAATCACTTGTGCACTGTTGGTTAATTTACCGCTCCTAAGGCTTAATGTGATTGCGCCTGAATGTAAAAGAGCAAAAAGGATGAGTAAGTTAGGTTATGGTATAATAATATGATTTGAATTGGTTTATGTACTTAGGAGGCTTATGTCTGCATATCTGTGGTTAGTGTTCTTACGATGTCCTTAGTGTGCAAGATTAGTACCTGTCGATGCAAACTTACCCAAAGAAGATTTGTAGCGTAGGATGAGTAACTGTTGATGTATTTGTGCTTTCTTTGTTCAGTTTTTCATTTTGCTCGGAGTGCAAAAGTTCAAGTGTGGGGGAATTTGATCAGTGCATTTTGATGCACGTTCTTCCATGATTGTACTCAAGCATTTCTTCAGTTTGTTTTATTTATTGTTATGTTTTAATATGTTTTAATATTTTATTTTATTTTTGCACTTATTTGTTTTTCGTATTAATTTTTCAGCATTAACAGTCTACGCGAAAACGATCATATCTGGAGTTCCAGAAGTCCGATTGAGGCGTTCTAATAATCGTCGGAAAGCTAAGAGAAAGAGCTACAATTCTTATGTTGGAGTCGAAGTCAGAATCGGACTGTAGAAGGGCCAGAAAATTCGTTGAAGTTTCAGCACTAGTTTTAGTTTAGTTTTGGGTCAATTAGTTTTGGGCCTGGGTCGTATGTTTGACCCAGTTGGATTGTAAAGCGGGTTGTACTCTTTCCCCTTAGGGTAGCAGCTGCGGTACTGTTCATCCACTTTCACTATTCACGAAAAAATAATTTTTGGAGCTTGATACGATTATGGAGAACTAAACATCCAGAGTCAATCTGATGTAATCGCGTTCCGACGCTTTGAGGTTTATACTTTATCAATTTAATTCGTTTCTCTTTCAATATTAATCTATGAATTGCACTTGCTTAATTTGTGTATACAAGGAATTGTGTTGATTAAATTCGTAAGATTGCATCCCTAACTTTTAATCGCTGTTACGTCGCTTTGTCGTTAATTCGCGTTTGTAATTCGTGTTTGCTTAATTCACGAGAGCTTAACCCGTTTGCTTAATTCGGAAGATAGGAATGTCAATCTAGTTTATGTCTTTTGCGCTTGTCAATTGACATAGAAATCGAATAGAGATCGAAGCCACATAGGAATTTAGTAAGGTAGAAACCTATGATAAGCCGGAACCGAAAACAGTAGATTGGCTTAATTTTATAATCACTTTTTCAAAACAGCTTATTTCAAGAATCACTTTTTTTAAGCACTTTTTCTTTAAATCGAACCTGAACCAAACCCCCCCTCGAATTCGATTTTACATTGGTTAATAAAAATAGGAATCCTTGAGAGACGGTACTCGAGTTACCGTTACCGTCGTTACTACAATTTTACAAATTAACTCGTTTTTTACCCGCGTGCGACAGCGGATCAGTTACTCGCAGGATCGACTAGATTGATCCTAGGACATAGTCAAATAACATAAGGAAACTTAAACTACAAGAAAGACTAGGCGAAAAAATAAAGGAAATTTAAAGATACTTTGATTCTGTAAGTAGAAATACAAACATATTAAATATGTGTTATCATACGTACATTTCTCAGCGAACTCTTTCTCTTAACACTTGATACTTGAGTGATTTGAGAGTGATTTCTACAAAATGAACACATTGGATCCTGATACTAAGACCCTTATTTATACTAATTCGACCCTAACGGTCCTACACTAACGAAATGCCACGTTGCTCACATGCATACGCTTCGAATCCCTGGGGCGCCATCTGTCCTTATTCGGTTATACAGAATATTTCGAAATTCAAATCCTCCCACCTGAATTCTCTTTCGACACGTGGCAACGTGATCTTTAACGAGAATGCAACGAAATACTCTATGCTTCAGTACTCTTTGTATTTCGAGAAACGCTTAAGTCTCAAACACAATCTATCTTGATTCATCTTCGATTTCAATCATCTTCATCATAAATATCAACCTCGGACAAGGCCATTTAAAAGCCACTTATTCTCGGGAATGGCCATGGGAGTCCATTTTTCTTCGAACTCTAACTCTTCAAGAAACATTTTCTTCAATCGAAATCTCCAGCTAACAAATTTCCCCCAATAAATGTCTGTTTCGACAAACAAGAGAAATAGGCATTTCTTGTCATGATGAGATTTCGTTTTACTTGCATTTTTAAAGTTCCAAGACATCTGATTAACGTCATAGTCATTTAAGACTTATCTTTTAAAACGTCTTGTCATTTTCCAAAACGTCTCTTCAAAACGTGCGTCCCCACGTTTTGTCATTAATTGTGATCATTGCTCCTAGATACTAGGAGAAAGCAAATAAGTGTTCGACCGCCGTTAGATTATATCATCTCTCGCTGCGTGTCCTTTTGATCTTTATTCAAAAAGATTTGAAAAAGCTCTTACTAAACCTTTTAATACTCAAGCTTTAGCCTTAAGGGTTTTCCCTTTGTCACACAACTTTGTCCTTCATTCTTCTGCGACTAAACACACAAAAATCCCTTTGTTGGTTTTTAACCTAATTCTTGAAGCAATTTCATCTATGGCGTCTTCTACCATCCAAACCTCCACATCGGAGACTTCAAATGCTCTCCAACTTGTTCAACAGTTTCAACGCCCTGCACAAATAGGTAACCAACAATACATTCCAGACCCAAACGTAGCAGAAACTCGTGCTATTTACGCTTCTTAGGTAATCATCCCTTTTGCTCTTTCTGGAAAAACTCATGCTTTTATGGGTCCTTTACCTGGAGATAGTAGTTCTTCTCTGGGTAAATTCTTTCCTGCTTATTATAAGACTAGGCCCTTAGTTAGCAAGAACCAAATAGACAAAGAGGGCAACCTAATCTTAGCTGAAACTGCCAATATAGATGATGCTTTGACTGAAGCCACCGTAGCCTTAGAGAAAATTAGATTGAATTATGCGACCAACTTCCTCAGAGTGTTTAGATCAATCCCCTTAACAAAGGATCCTGAACTGTATTTTGCTTGGTTGACTAAGGTAGAAACCAAAAAGGCTTCGTTTTGGAAAGAATTAAGGATTTATGATCCAATTCATTTATCCAAAACAGGTTTAAAATACAACCAAACCATGTTAGTAGCATCGGTATATTTTTGGGATGCTTCTCACAATACTTTTCACCTTCCTTGTTGAATGATTAACCCAATTCTTTTCGACATAGCCGCTATCACAGGGCTTCGACCAACTAGGGAAGTTTTCGATCCCAACCATATGGACACCGATACCATTCAGTTCAATGAAATCAAAGCCACTAACACTGCTTTTATCCAAAGACATCATGATCAAATGACTACTGAAGTCACAGATGAAGGAATTATTGCATTTCTGGCCACGTTGCTCACATGCATACGCTTCAAATCCCTGGGGCGCCATTTGTCCTTGTTCTATTATACAGAATATTTCGAAATTCAAATCCTCCCGCCTGAATTCTCTTTCGATACGTGGCAACGTGATCTTAAACAAGAATGCAACGAAATACTCTAAGCTTCAGTACTCTTTGTATTTCGAGAAACGCTTAAGTCTCAAAGATAATCTATCTCGATTCAGCTTCGAATTCAATCATCTTCACCATAAATAACATCCTCGGACATGGCCATTTAAAAGCCACTTATTCTCGGGAATGGCCATGGGAAGCCATTTTTCTTCGAACTCTAACTCTTCAAGAAACATTTTCTTCAATCGAAATCTCCATCTAACACCTCCAAACTATAAATATACTTTGGTTACTCGCAGGATCAACTAGATTGATCCTAGGACATAGTCAAAGAGTTGTCTTTTGAGATGATTTGGTTCATGTTCGTTGGTTTTTTGCTTCGAAAACTTGGTTATAGTATAAACGTATAAATAACTTGTGAAATAAACTAACAAAGTACACAACTGAAAATAAATTGGTTATAAACGTAAATAGAACTTTGACGAAGATGTAAAGGAAATGTAAATTTCATAATGTAAAGTGCAAGAATGTAACAACTTGTCGGAAGAAATAAAGATACTTGAATCAAAGGAAAGACTAGGCGAAAAAGTAAAGCAAATTTAAAGACATTTCGATTCTGTAAATAGAAATACAAACATATTTAAAGTGTGGTGTCATACGTACATTTCTCAGCAAACTCTTTCTCTTAACACTTGATACTTGAGTGATTTGTGATGATTTGTACAAAATGAACACCCTGGATCCTGATACTAAGACCCTTATTTATACTAATTCGACCCTAACGGTCCTACGCTAACGAAATGCCACGTTGCTCACATGCATGCGTTTCGAATCCCTGGGGCGCCATCTGTCCTCCTTGGGTTATACAGAATATTTCGAAATTCAAATCCTCCCGCCTGAATCCTCTTTCAATATGTGGCAACGTGTTCTTTAGTGAGAATGCAACGAAATACTTCAAGTTTCAGTACGCTCGTATTTCAGAAAAAAGCTTAAGTTTTTAAGACAACCTATATCAATTCAGCTTCGATTTTAGGCATCTCCACCATAAATAACATTCTCGGAAATGGCCATTGAAAGCCATTTTTTCTCTTCGAACTCTAATCCTTCGAGAAACACATTCTCCAGTCGAAATCTCCATCAAACACTAGGAGAGTTTTACCAGGCCCCGCAGTGGGCGCCAATGTTCTGGTGTAAAAAACCAGATATAGGTGAGCTTGTCCTCGGGGATAAGGAAAGCTTGGGGACAAGGTGATTTTGTGACTGACTTGGGGGATTTGGAAGCGGTGGGATAGGCACCGTGTTCGAAGAGAGTGTCTGGCTTCTCCATCATACGGGAGCCCTTCTGTGAGTCTAATCTCCTGGTGGATCAGGTTATCGATTTGTGAGATCTTGAGGCCTATTTATAGTATAGGCTTTTAGCTCTTATTAAATAGTCATGATTAATGGCCATGTAACCGTCCATTAATTATCTATAATGCTTGTAACCGTCCATTAATAACCTATAACGCTTGTAACTGCCTCATAATGGCTTGTAACGCTCGGCTTCCGGTCTAGTAGTCGACTTCTGCCTACTTGCAGTTCTCGGCCGACTTAGATGCTTACTGGGTTGGGCATAGTACTTGGCCGTATGTGTATTCCACGCTATAGATCACATCTTTATAAATATCCCGAGTATGGAACAATAAGAATGTTCCAACTTTATGAATTTGTGCTATCCAAAGGATTGTGGGAGGTTGTTGCAAGAGTTTCCAATCCGCGTGTTTGTTTCTGAGAGTTATAAAGTTGTTAAAAGAGTTCTGAGGGAACCATTCTTGGTGTCTTATCTTGTTGACTGGAGATGGTTGAATCTTGAAGAATTGAAGAGGAGGCAATGTCTGACCAGATGTCAAGGTCAAGCAGAGAATGGAAATCTTGGAAAGGTTCATTTTCGAAGATAATCTCAAAGCCTAGTCAAGAGGGAGTGTCCATGACTATGCATGTGATATCTTAGGAAATTGGTTCTTCCATAGGAATTGGTTCGCAGCAAGAAAATGTAGTCAAAAAGGAATCTTGGAATTGGAATAATGTTCGAATTGACTATGCAAGTGGATGTGTTATCTAGTCTAAAGAAACGTTCCAACTGTGTTAAAAAATTCAAAGATCTTGGACGGTACACATTGGGTTGTAAGGTTTTGTTCATTGAATAATGTCTTCTTTGACCGGTGAAAATGTCATTCTTACAAGGATCGTTACTTCCTAAGCCTACTATTAGCCTATTTATAGAGCCTTCGACATTCACATGTTCACAGTTTGTTGAAGTGTGAATCATTATGAGGTTCTTACGGTTCTAGGAAAACTGTTCTTGGGTTTTGTTTAGTGTTGGCCATAGTTGTCAATTTTTGGCCAAAAAGGGTGAGAATGGGTGTGTTATTCAAAATCTCATTCCGGTGTTGGTACTCACGTCTGATATCCAAACCTATCGAAAAAATTGCTCTACCTTAAGACTGTATGGTATCTAGGTTGTGACCTATGATCTGAGTTATGAAGAATTGTTGTGACTTGTGGTCTGAGTTACACCATTTGTGTACTTAGCATTATATATCATGCCAGTAGATCCTCAATTAAGGGGGACAGTTACATATCTTCTTCCTCATGTGCACCAAATAACTTCAGGAGTTTCAATCTAACAATCCTGAGGTTGTTGTTCCTTGGTTTTCAAGATCTAGAGCAGATGGAACTGAATCGGAATACATGTTAAAGATTTCGAACAATATGTTTTGACAACATAGGTAGATAATGTAACTGTAACTCGGTTTTTTTGAGGCGAACTGACTCCTTGCTCTTTCTTTTTTTTTTTTTATATTTTTTTATTTTTTTTGCAAGAGTCGCCACCGACTTTTATTTTATCCAACATTTAGGAAAGGCATAAAAGAACAGGAAAGACCTTTTGACAGATTTTGGGTTCGGGGGGTTGGTTATACAAAGGGAAGGTTTTAAGCACCCTTTGTATCCATGGTTATCCATGGGCTCTTAATTGCTTAGCTCACTTTTTTAAATGCTTTGTTGATTTGAAAATAGAAGAAGTGAAGATGGACAATAGGTCACATAGGTCTCTGAAGAGTTTCACCGGGAATAATGCCCTTCAAATACCAGATGAAAGTTTTGAAAATAGATGAGAAGTTTTGAAAATACGTTGTTTGAAAATGGAAGTGTTTGAGCAAGCAATTAGGAGTTACTTACTCTCAATTTATAAGATCTTTCCTGTACGTTAGCAAAATAGACAAATAGAAAATAGCAGAAACATAAATAATATGTCCAATTGGACAAAGAAAAAATAGCATAAACATAAATAATACGTCCAAATGGACAAAGAGAAAATAACAGAAACATAAATAATATGTCCAAATGGACAAAGAAAAAATAGCATAAACATAAATAATATGTCCAAATGGACAAAGAAAAAATAACAGAAACATAAATAATATGTCCAAGTGGACAAAGAAAAAATAGCGGAAACATAAATAATATGTCCAAATGGACAAAGAGAAAATAGCGGAAACATAAATAATATGTCCAAATGGACAAAGAGAAAATAGCGGAAACATAAATAATATGTCCAAATGGACAAAGAAAAAATAGCAGAAACATAAATAATATGTCCAAGTGGACAAAGAAAAAATAACAGAAACATAAATAGTATGTCCAAATGGACAAAGGAAAAATAACAGAAATATAAATAATATGTCCAAGTGGACAAAGAAAAAAAATAACAGAAATATAAATAATATGTCCAAGTGGACAAAGAAAAAATAACAGAAATATAAATAATATGTCCAAATGGACAAAGGAAAAATAACAGAAATATAAATAATATGTCCAAGTGGACAAAGAAAAAATAACAGAAATATAAATAATATGTCCAAATGGACAAAGAAAAAATAACAGAAATATAAATAATATGTCCAAGTGGACAAAGAAAAAATAACAGAAATATAAATAATATGTCCAAGTGGACAAAGAAAAAATAACAGAAATATAAATAATATGTCCAAATGGACAAAGAAAAAATAACAGAAATATAAATAATATGTCCAAGTGGACAAAGAAAAAATAACAGAAATATAAATAATAAATAATAAAATAAAGCATAAAGCAAGAAATATAAAGAACAATATAATAAAATGCGGAAATTAAAGTCAATTGTTAGTATGTTAAAGATAACCATCTTGAAACTTGTCAAGTATGTTATCAAAGTTAGTAATAAAGATTGATGGTGAGTGAAGGATGTTCTTGGATTTAAATTCAATGGAACTTTATCAGAAGCTTGATAAAATCATAGCGACTACACGATAAAATTCCATAAGTCTTAAATCAACCGCATACAATTCTCTTCCATGTTTGATCTTTTTTATTCCAATTCAAGACAAAGAAAAAGATAAGAAATAATATCAAATAATATACAAAAATAAATATAAAACAAATTAAGCTTAATATTTTTTGTGATTTTCTTGGAATTGATTTTAGGTTAATTAACAAACTAATTAAACAAATAATTATACAAATAATTAAACTTAACAAAAAATATTCTTTCTTATGTCAAAAATTAGATTATAAAAATATAAACCTAAATCTAAAAGGAAAATATTTTTGGAGTTTTCTTTTTTATTGGTTGAAAATAATAAAAAAAAAGCAATATTTACATAATTACTAATTAATTAAGCAAAATAAATTAATTATGAAAAGAAATAAAATATTTTTAGGTTAAAAATTAAATAAACATTTTATCAACTTAAAACTAAAATTAAAACTTTTTTTTTGAGAGATTAAAAATATGCATAAATATGGAGTTTTTAATTCATGAACTCCTAACACTACTACATATTAAAAATTACATTGTACTTACTCTATGATGTTCCAAGAGTGGAATAGAGTGGTTGAAATTGATTGAAAGTGGCTATTTGAATGAGCCTTGATTTTTACAAGTTTCTTGAAACTTTTGAAAAATATAAAACTTATGCTATGCTTTTGGAGTGTGTTGTTATTCTTCTCTTGTTCCTCCTCCTATTTTTCCTCCCTTTTTGAATGAAGAAAATGAAGTTCTATTTATAGGCAAAGAGTTTGATCTAGGAGGCCAAGCAAGTGGAAAAAATAATGATTGATTTTGTGGAAAAAGAATGGAATATTCTTTTATGCTAAGTTAAAAAACTTAACCATGGTTTAATCACTCAATTATTATTCTCTCCAATCTTGCAATCTTATCTTTGATGCTTTGAATATATCATTGCTTGTATCACATGAAGCTTCCTTGCATTATCCTTGAATTATCATTGAATTATCCTTGAATTATCTCACTTTAATTAAACTTTAAATGAATAAAATTTAATTAAAATGAAATAAAAATGTTATGGATCATGGATGGGTCGTGGATTCCCCTTAGACATATGGGAATCAAGATTGAATCACAAAAGAATTGGCCTTTTTGAAAAAAAAATCAAATTTTGGTCATTACTTGTTTCATGCATTTTTCCAAAAAAGGTCATTTTCATCAAGGCATATCTCCCTCAATTTTGATCCTATGAAAGTGTTCTTTAACTTTTTGGAAAGCCCAAGATGTCCTCTACAAGCCACTTTGGAAGCGTTTTTGCATTTGGAGAAGTTATTTTGATGATATGGGCTTTGACAAAAAACTGCTTTTTGTTGACTTTCAAAATGACCCGTAATGTTTTGGCTTATATCTCTTAGGCGGAAGCATTTCTTGACCTTGGTCCCAACATCAAAGTTGTAGAGAATTGAATTTCCTTGAGAATGAGCTTTGGTTGGAATTTTTCTGATAAATTATGAGAGAGTTATGGTCGGTCAAAGTTCAATTGACTTTTAGCTAAAAAACTCTAATTTTGCAATTTTGAGTTTTGTCGATTTCTGAACTTTTCTTGATGAATTATGATCAACCATTGATCACATGATGAATCTTTTGAAAAAATATGGATGTTGACAAAAAATTGCATTTTTGACTGTCTGTTGACTTTTTGGTCAAACTGGTCGTCTGTTGACTGTTTGAGCTGTTGACTGTGCGTCTGAGCGAATCGAAGTTTGAAAATTTGTCTGGTGGTATTTTGAGACATATGGAGATCCATGAAATCCATTTGAGGTCTCAAAAACTCGTTCTCCTGAAAAAAAACAAAAACCCTAGTTAGGGACTGTTTGTGTAGGAGACAGTTAGGCGTACCTGATTTTTGTGCAGTGTTGAGTCTCTGTTGACCACGTGATTATCAGAAGACTTCTAGAACAAAATCTTGGAAATTTGAAGTGCAAAAAAAATTGATTTGACTGATGGTACAAACACGGAGAATTGCGCTGATAGCGGGTTTGACTGGTAACTAGCTGTCCGGGTATTAACGTAACAGTTAAAGTGAAAATTCAACAGTTTAAAGTTAATTTTTTTCTTTTTGTTTTTTTTTGGTTTGTTAATGGTGAAAAATTTATTTACCTGAGCTGTTAGAAAAACATAAACATAATAAAATATACTGTACGCATACGAAATTACCGATAATAACCTTGAAAAAAAATATTTAATGCACAGAAAAATAAATATTTAACACACATAATATTATCTTGATAATTAAACTACGGTACAACAGATAGTACAACATTTAATACTAACAGTACAAATATTACATAATATAATGAACAGTACGACAAACAAACGGTACATTATTTGAGAATAAAAGATACGACAAACTTTAAAAATGACGATTAATAATCCATGCTATGAACAACAGAAAATAGATGATCGGAAGTGTAACCATCGCAGGTCCGCATTTTTCAGGACTATGCAGACAGAAGAAGGACATGATCACCGTAAAAATAGTGATGACTATAAGAAAAAGTGTATCCATCCATTTCGCCATTTTTGCCGGGGAAGAAGAGAAAATAGTAGAAGTTTGAGAAATTTGGGAGATGAGTGAAATTTGATGTGAGAATTTATGGAAAAAATGAGGAGTATTTATAGAGTGAAAAGAGAGAGATAGAGACGTTGGGAGTGGAGTGTACCGTTTGAATAGTAGTAGGATTTGAAAAAAAAAGTATGGTAGGTTTTTGAAAAGAAAAGGGGTGTAGAATAAAGCTAGAATTTAATTTGAAAGAAAGAGATTTGAAAAGAAAGGAAGATATTTGAAAAGAAAGAAAGAGATTTTGAAAAAAAAAATAATATAGTATAAAAATAAAAATTAATGGGAAATAAAACCAATAATAATTTAATTGTTACCAGTATAATCTGAAATCCGGACTCCGCGCCTGCAAATTTTAATTCTGCACAAACTGCGTCAGCATTATTTATCTGAAAATAAATCTCAAATAAACAGTGTATGAAGTGATAAACAGTATTTGACGTTTATGTAAGAATAAATTTAACAGCGAACCAAAATACTGTATAAAAAATTCTAAAAATTGAGTATTTATAAAATCAGGATATTTATGAAATAAAAATCCAAGATTGTATAAAACTCCAAATTTTTAGACAGAAGTCTGTTGACTTCTCTGTTTTTTTTAAAAAAAAACGCAGGCAAATTTTGGGGTATAACAATAATGATCATAACACTTAGAAAATGATGGGATCTCAGAGGTCAAAAATTGGGGTGCAACAGTAACACCCTTCTAAATACCCCGAAAAACAACATATACTTAATTCAAACTCATGTTATATCATAGCGGAAAATCAATAATATTTGGATACTCCATGAAACATCATTCATAAGGATCTAAGCCTTTTCTTCCAACAAAAGAGAATTATCCAAACCAAATAATAAGAAATAAAAGAGTATGATAACTCTAAAACATGTGTTCCCAGTGTTACAAGTATTCAGAGCATGACAGCAACACCTAATTATTAGACTAAAAGCGATAACTCCTTAAAATCCATCCTCACCAAACATTTAAGCCACTTAGCTTCAATCTGGAAAATAAGAGTAAGGGTGAGACTACATCATAAATTAAATAGCAATATAAATTGTCAGATATAGAATTCATAAGAAATTATACACCCTACTTAGCATATTCATATTAATCAATTCATACCAATAACAAGTACAAGTCAAGAGTATGCATCAATAACACAACACAATCATAACACCGGATTTCATCCTGACATGTCACAATTTATACAAAGACTATGCAGACTCTTATGCCTGTAGTACCAACGACAAGTGAACCATGTCACCAACACTGGCCCCTTAAATGGATACAGTTTCATCGATTCGTCCGCGTCACCAGAATAGAATCCAGTCCCATCTCCCATATCCCGGGCTTGGCTATTGACAATACACACCCGATTCCACACAATGGGAACCAGTGTCACCAAGATGCATATGCATGCAAACCACCGAGCATGCAACATTATTCATCAAAACACATGATAACAACATTTACCGTGAATAACATCCATTTGCATAACCAGCAGAAGCAATCACATTATAACAACACACGTCATTGCATATATACAATTATGCAAACAACAAACCATTGAACATCATCAATTATACAAAACAAGAATAAACCATATTTAGAGAAATCGATACTTTTAAAAATAAAATCAAGTTATTGTTGTTTTCTTTATTTTATATGGTAGAGTATTTAATTTAAGAAACAACGTCTAAAACGGCGTCTAAAATAGACTTACGGTTTGAAAATTAGAAGTTTTTAAAGTTAAGAAAAATTTAAGAAAGTCTGTGGAACCCGGTTCCTCCCCGTGTGGGAACGGGTTCCTGAAACCCTGAATTTCCTTGTCTCGGATTTTTACTATGGGAACCCGGTTCCTCCCACCTGGGAACTAGTTCCTGACGCTGCTAAAGCAGAAAAACTCCAATTTTATGACTTTTCTTCATTCCTACCTTCACTATCAACACCAAATACGAACCCGCACATTATAGTGACCAATTTTCATCAGCTTTCATGATTCTAACACAACAACAATGCAATATAACTATCATCCATCAATTATAACAAACCAATTGCATCATATTCATCAATTTGGGCATATCAGTGTCAGAATCTCATAAACCCTAACATCCTAAATAGAGGTTCAACCCTTAATCTATTCTACCATCATCAAAACTATAATACTCTTTAATAAAGAATAGTCACCCTTTACCTTGATTCACGGTTGGATTCTATTTCTCTTCGCGTTCTCTCTACGTATTCCTCCATGTTCTTCGTGCCTTAGCTCTCTCCCTTTGCCTCTTCACAAAACTTTGATCGTACAGAATGACTCCCTCTTTCCTCTTTTCTCTGTTTACCCCTAGGACCCCTAATATGGTCATCCCAAATTGCCCTCACTTACTCTTCACAATTGACCACTCTTACCCTTAATATCTCTAACACTGATGTTATTTTAGTTTACTAATTAAAATAACTCCACTTATTATTCTAATTATTCTAAAATACACCCAAATTCATCAATACACATAGGCATCACGCAAATCACCACGACATCACATGAATCATCAAGACATCACATAAGTCATCATAATCTCAAACATCACAGATCATCACAAACCATAATAAGGACTCAACATATCATCACGTTTTCAATACTTGAGAATGACTCATAGATTCACGCTAAAATAATTAAATAAATAATTAGTTTAGAATTCGGGGTGTTACTGTTAGACGCTGGCCTAAGGATCTAGAGGGGGGGTGAATAGATCCAACACAGTTTTTCCGGGATTTTTACAGACTATAGCGAAAGCGGTTCTGAATCGACTTGCGTCTATTCCGGACCACTATTGCAAAGGGTTATATGTGTTACAAAACCACAAGATATTCGAAATTCCGGATAAGGAGATATGCTATCGAATCAATACGTGTCACAACTGAATATCAATTAACTTCTAAATTGACAAACTTTGATTTACAACGCAGTAAGGTGGATTAAGCAAATAGACAAACACTTGGTGACAATATTCAAATTGATGCTAATTCAAGATGTGGTGAATTGTGATGTTTATGCAGAACTTTTAATTCACAATTTTAACACTTGAATCATTGATCAATTTAGCAATTATACCAATTATGAGCAGAATAAAAAGAAAAAGATAAAAGCGATAAGAACACGATATTTGTTTAGGCAGTTCGTCGACCGTCCTCGCTACGACTACGTCTGCCCCCAATTCCAAATTGAAATTGGGTAATCTTTCATTAATGTTGAAAGTAGTATATACAAAGAAGATAACAAAGCGATAAACGATAAACCAATTATGTCGATCCTTTGAATCTTCTTCCCCCTTAATCTTGAGCAAGATCAAGGTTATCCAAGAGCTTCACTTCGATTCCCTTCTGCAGTGTCTTGATTCCTTGAACTCCCCGTTCCTCAATCGTTACACTCAGCCGAATCCTCAATGAACGCCTCTTGATAAAAACCCCCAAGAACCACCCGTCGTGGAGGACAAAACCCGCAGATTTTATTCACCAACAAACCCCACAAACCTTCACCCACTAGGAATCTTCAATTCCGTTCCATGGACGTTATCGAACTCATCACTAACCCGCAACTCAAGAATGATTATGTGTAATTGTGTTGGAGATGATGAAGAACGAAGATGAGAAGCGTTTGTGTATCTTTCAGTCGTTGGTATTCTAGGAATAATTACCCTTGCACAATATATATGATTGCATAACAGTTAGAACCAAGAAAAACTGATTTTTGAACTTTCTTGATCAATTAGGTCGACCACTTGTAGTGCTTAGGTCGACCTAACAGAGCTTGCAGAATTTTGCTCCCAGTTAGGTCGACCTGTTGAAGGAGTAGGTCGACCAGAATCCTCTTCTGATGCATTCTGGGGACATTTTCACAGATTAGGTCGACCTAGTTGTTGTGTAGGTCGACCTAACAGGGTGGTGTGTAAAATTCATCAATTTAGGTCGACCTAAATGATGTGTGAGTCGACCTAGCAGGAGTATATGAATTTTTCTCCATTTTAGGTCAACCTGTGTTGATGGTAGGTCGACCTAACTGCTGCTTTTCTGCATTCTTCTTGTTTTGCTTGTGTTGAGTCAACCTTTAAACATATAAACATAATGTGTTGACCTATGAGTGATCAATGCTTGCTTTTCTTTAAGTTTTCTGCTACCGTCTTGTTGTTTGAATGCTTATTTGAGTTTGCCATGAATCAAAAACATCTTTGAGTGTAATCTTGTATTCACATACTCCCCCTTTTTGATGATGGCAAACCATTCGTCTAAGCTTTGGTAGTAAATGATAAAGACTCAACAGAGCTCCCCCGTACATCCAGCATCTATCTCTCAACAGGGCAATCTCTCAACAAAGCTCCCCCGTACATCCAGCATCTATCTCCCCCTTTGTCAACATCAAAAAGAGAAAACAAGAGAATAGAAGAGTAACAAGAGGACCATAGATAACAATGCTAGCATGTACAGTATAGTAGATAAAAGGTAGTTAATGATAGCATGAGACACATATGTGAGCAAGAGCAGTTTTTATGCATGAAGTCACTATAAGCATGTTGATTGATAGCATATTATAGTATCAATATTATTTTTGAAAGTGAACAACAATTACGTTACCGCTTTTTCAATATGACGCCTGGCTTGATGATGAACTACCTTTATGCTAAGAAAAATGTTAGCAAGACAGATATATATATACATAAAGTAAAGAAATAATATTACGAGAAAATAAACATAATTAGCCCAAATTAGAGATATCGAGTATCCCTAATTCCCTACGAATGTTGAAGTATTGCTCCGTTGCTAGAGGTTTGGTGAAGATGTCAGCTAGTTGCTTCTTGCTTTCTACATGTTCAAAAGTAACGTCTCCTTTCTCTACATGATCTCGTAGAAAGTGATGCCTTATTTCAATATGTTTGGTACGTGAGTGTAAGACAGGATTTTTACTCAAGTTTATGGCGCTTGTGTTGTCGCACATGATAGGTATGCGATCAAGCTTAATACCAAAGTCAAGAAGTTGTTGCTTGAGCCATAATATTTGTGCACAGCAGCTTCCAGCAGCTACATATTCTGCCTCAGCAGTGGATAATGCAACCGATACTTGTTTCTTACTATGCCAACTTATCAATGAGTTTGAGAATAGATGACACGTTCCACTAGTACTTTTTCTGTCGGATTTGCAGCCGGCAAAATCTGAATCGGAGAATCCTACCAAATGACACTCATTTCCTTTTGGATACCATAGGCCATATGTAGTAGTTCCACGTAAGTATCGCAGAATTCTTTTGACAGCTTTCAAGTGAGATTCTTTTGGGGAAGATTGATATCTTGCACACATACACACACTAAACATAATGCCTGGTCTTGAGGCAGTAAGATACAATAGTGAACCTATCATTCCTCGGTATAATTTCACATCAACTTCTTTACCTTTCTCATCTTTGTCTAGATTTGTATTTGTTGCCATAGGTGTGTCAATTTCCTTTGCTTCACTCATTCTAAATCTTTTGAGCAGCTCCGTACAATATTTAGTTTGATTCACAAACGTTCCATGACTGAGTTGCTTGATTTGTAGGCCAAGGAAGAAATTTAGCTCACCCATGAGACTCATCTCAAATTCACTCTGCATAAGCTTAGAAAAGTCTTTGACAAGTTTTGCATTAGTCGACCCAAATATAATATCATCTACATAAATTTGGACTAAGAGAATATCCTCATCTTTTCTTTTAATAAAGAGAGTAGTGTCAACTTTACCTCTAGAGTACCCTTGACTAAGGAGAAATTTGCTCAAACGTTCATACCAAGCCCGAGGGGCTTGTTTAAGACCATATAGAGCACGTTTCAGCTTATAGACATGAGTTGGATACATGTAATTCTCAAAGCCGGGTGGCTGAGCAACATAGACTTCTTCATTAATATAGCCATTTAGAAAGGCACTCTTAACATCCATTTGGAATAGTTTGAAGTCTTTAGAACAAGCATAAGCAAGTAAGAGGCGAATAGCTTCGAGACGTGCTACAGGAGCGTATGTCTCTTCATAATCAATACCTTCCTCTTGATTGTAACCTTGGGCAACTAATCTAGCTTTGTTTCTAGTAATAACACCGTTTTCATCAAGTTTGTTACGAAAAACCCATCTAGTGCCTATTACTTGATGATCTCCCGGATGAGGGACTAAGTCCCAAACATCATTCCGTTTAAATTGGTTTAATTCTTCTTGCATGGCCATTAGCCAATGCTCATCAAGTAATGCATCCTTAGCGTTTTTCGGCTCAACTTGTGAAACAAAAGCAAAATGATGACAGAAGTTACTTATCTTTGAGCGTGTTGTAACGCCCCTTGAGATGTCCCCTATTATATTGTCAATTGGATGGTCTTTCACGTTTGTCCAGGCCTTGGGAAGTTCTTCATTGTTTGAGATGCTTTCTTTTTCATTTTCATTGTGAGACTCATCTTTCTCTCTCTCAGCATCTTTCTTTACAATACTTTCATCCTCATCTTCCTTATCCTTGACAATGTCTTCAGTGGATGGACCTCCATCATCAAATGAAAGACCTTTCTCGACATATTTTGCATAAGATTCATCAAAAGAAACGTGTACTGACTCTTCTACTATAAGTAATCTCTTATTATATATTCGATATGCTTTGCTAGATTGTGAGTAACCAAGGAATATGCCCTCATCAGCTTTAGCATCGAATTTGCCAAGATTATCCTTACCATTGTTCAAAACAAAACACTTGCAACCGAATACATGGAGATGAGATACATTTGGTTTTCTACCTTTTAGTAATTCATATGGAGTTTTGTTCAGTATAGGACGTATTATTATCCTATTCAAAACATAACATGCTGTACTAATCGCGTCAGCCCAGAAATACTTTGGTAAATTACTCTCATTTAGCATTGTTCTTGCCAGCTCCTCTAGAACCCGATTTTTACGTTCAACTACTCCGTTTTGTTGAGGTGTTCTAGGAGCTGAAAAGTTATGCTCAATTCCATGTTTATCACAGTATTTTTCAAAAAGAATGTTTTCAAACTCTCCACCGTGATCACTTCGAATTGAAACTATTTTGTTGTTCATTTTGTTTTGACATAATCTTGCAAATTGTGTGAAAGCTGGAAAAGTTTGATCCTTACTAGGTAGAAAGATTGTCCAACAAAATCTCGAGTAATCATCGACAATGACAAAACCATAGGTGTTTCCACCTATGCTTTTAGTCCTTGAAGGGCCAAAGAGATCCATGTGTAGTAGTTCAAGAGGGCGAGATGTTGAGACCACATTCTTTGATTTAAAAGAGATTTTTGTTTGCTTTCCCTTTTGACACGCATCACATAGATGATCTTTTGAAAACTTCATCTTAGGTAAGCCGATTACTAAATCTTTTGAGACAACTTTATTAAGTAAGTCAAAATTTATGTGGGCGAGACGTCTATGCCAAAGCCATGAGTCATCGCCTAGAGCAACTAGACACTTGGTACTAGACTTAGATACCTCATCCAAGTTTAGCATGTAGATGTTGTTTACTCTTAAGCCCTTAAACATAATGTCTCTTTTCTTAGTATGTTCTATTGTGCATCCAGAATTTGTAAACATTACTTTGAAATCTTTGTCGCACAATTGACTTATACTTAAAAGATTATGTTTAAGACCTTCTACTAGCAGCACATCAGTTATAGTAGTGGTAGAAGGGTTACCTACACTTCCTTTACCAAGTATGGCTCCCCGATTGTTATCTCCATAGGTGACATACCCCTTTTTCTTTGCTTGAAACTCAACGAAAAGAGATAGGTCTCCAGTCATGTGTCTTGAACATCCACTATCAAGGAACCACAACCTTTCGGCAATGTCAAGACACTTTTCCTGCAAGATTAATTTAAGGAGGGAGGTCCCCAATTTTCATTGGGTCCTTGGTAGTGAGTACACAATTTGTTGCACTTAGGCAACCATTGAAATACTCCTTTAGGAACTAAAATTCTCCTAAATTTGCATTTTTCAATGGTATGTCCCTTTTTGCAACAATAATGACAGGTAATATGATGAGAATATGGAGTTTTGCTAGTTGATACTTTTGGTACAAAAGTGTATTTACTATATAAAGGAGTATACGATCTTTTGAACTTGTTTGGATCAACCGCAAAAGTCACTTTTGGTTGTAGAGCCTTGTCTAACTTGGCTTTTAGATCTCTCACTTCTTTTTGCCAAATGTGACATGTCTCACAACCAAACCATGATGTAGGATCTATTTCAACTTTGTCCTTTTGAATGTCTAGCATAGATTGTTTTAAAGCTTCCATATCCTTTTCGGTTTTCTCAACTTTTGATTCAAGATATGAAAATATTTTCTTATTTGAGGCCAAAAGTTTGAAAGCTTTAATTGCATCTCTATGTAATTCTTCAAAAGCAAGTTTTAGTTGAGAATGAGATACCTTATCTACGAGTTCAGGTTTAAGATGACTTACAGCTTTCTTTTTCTTGTTTTGATGAGCCATGAAACATAGGTTTGCTAATTCTTCTTCATCGCTTGATGAGCTTTCACTAGATGAATCACTTTCCCATGCTATGTAAGCTCTTTTAGATTTGTTATGACCTTTGCTTTGGTTCTTCCCTTTTTCTTTCTTAAGATATGGACAATCCGGTGTGTAGTGACCGGCTTTCCCACAATTGAAGCAAAGACCTTTGATCTTTCCTTTGTTGTCGTCATCTTGTTTGAGCATGTTTGATTGCTTTCTATAGTTGATCAAGCCTTTGTCGGAATGTTTTGCTCCATTTTTCTTTAGATATTTGTTGTATCTTCGCACAAACAGTCCCATTTCCTCATCATCGGAGTCTTCGTCATCACTTGTGTCACTATCCTTTGGCTCTCGTTTTGAGGTCTTGGAGCTCGAAGCTTTTAGAGCTATTGACTTCTTCTCTACCTCTTTCTCCATGTTCTTTTCTTTCTTTGTCCTTTTCTCATGCATGTCAAGGCATTTAAGATGCTGTTCATGTTCCTCTAGTTTCCCAAAAAGAGTGGTAATGTCTAAAGTGTTGAGATCATTTGCTTCCTTAATTGCTGTAACTTTGGGTTGCCATTCCCTGTTCAAACACCTTAAGATTTTGTTAGTAGCAACTGCATTGGAAACAGGTCTATCTAGAGAATTTAATCGATTTTTCAGATGAACGAATCTCTTCTGCATGTTTTCGATGGATTCACCATCTTCCATGTGGAAGAGTTCGAACTCTTGAGTTAACGTATTGATCCTAGCTAGTTTGACATCATCCGTTCCCTCGTGGGCAACTT